>NC_060181.1:49176472-49321472 GCF_021184085.1 Oncorhynchus gorbuscha | reverse complement strand
TAGAATAGTAGTAGTAGTAGTGGTATTAGAATGGTAGCAGTAGTAGTAGTGGTATTAGAATGTAGTAGTAGTAGTAGTAGTAGTAGTATTAGTATTACTATTAGAATAGTAGCAGTAGTAGTAGTAGTACTGGTGGTATTAGAATAGTAGTAGTAGTATTAGTATTAGAATAGTGGTAGTAGTAGTAGAATTTGAATTAGCAGTAGTAGTAGTAGTATTAGAATAGTAGCAGTAGTATTAGAAAAGTAGTAGTAGTATTAGAATAGTGGTAGTAGTAGTAGAATTAGAATATTAGCAGTAGTAGTAGTGGTATTTGAATGTAGTAGTAGTAGTAGTAGTAGTAGTAGTAGAAGTAGTAGTAGTAGTAGTAGTAGTAGTGGTAATAGAATAGTAGTAGTAGTGGTGGTAATAGAATAGTAGTAGTAGTAGTAGTATTAGTATAGTAGTAGTAGTAGTAGTATTAGAATAGTAGTAGTAGTAGTAGTAGTGGTGGTATTATAATAGTAGCAGTAGTGGTATTAGAACGTAATAGTAGTAGTATTGGTGGTGGTAGCAGTGTTAATAGAATAGTAGTAGTACTAGTAGTAGTGGAGGTGGTAGCAGTGTTAATATAGTACTAGTAGTAGTATTAGAATAATAGTAGTAGTAGTAGTGGTATTAGAATGTAGTAGTAGTAGTGGTATTAGAATGTAGTAAATCAAATCAAATCAAATTTATTTATATAGCCCTTCGTACATCAGCTGATATCTCAAAGTGCTGTACAGAAACCCAGCCTAAAACCCCAAACAGCAAACAATGCAGGTGTAAAAGCACGGTGGCTAGGAAAAACTCCCTAGAAAGGCCAAAACCTAGGAAGAAACCTAGAGAGGAACCGGGCTATGTGGGGTGGCCAGTCCTCTTCTGGCTGTGCCGGGTAGAGATTATAACAGAACGTGGCCAAGATGTTCAGGGAGGAGGAGCCATCATGTCAGGTAGTCCTGGGGCACGGTCCTAGGGCTCAGGTCCTCCGAGAGAGAGAAAGAAAGAGAGAATTAGAGAGAGCAAATGTGGGGTGGCCAGTCCTCTTCTGGCTGTGCCGGGTGGAGATTATAACAGAACGTGGCCAAGATGTTCAAATGTTCATAAATGACCAGCATGGTTGAATAATAGTAAGGCAGAACAGTTGAAACTGGAGCAGGAGCATGGCCAGGTGGACTGGGGACAGCAAGGAGTCCTCATGTCAGGTAGTCCTGGGACATGGTCCTAGGGCCCAGGCCAGTTGAAACTGGAGCAGCAGCATGGCCAGGTGGACTGGGGACAGCAAGGAGTCATCATGTCAGGTAGTCCTGGGGCATGGTCCTAGGGCTCAGGTCCTCCGAGAGAGAGAAAGAAAGTGAGAAGGAGAGAATTAGACAACGCACACTTAGATTCACACAGGACACCTGAATAGGACAGGAGAAGTACTCCAGATAAACAAACTGACCCTAGCCCCGACACATAAACTACTGCAGCATAAATACTGGAGGCTGAGACAGGAGGGGTCAGGAGACACTGTGGCCCCATCCGAGGACACCCCGGACAGGGCCAAACAGGAAGGATATAACCCCACCCACTTTGCCAAAGCACAGCCCCCACACCACTAGAGGGAAATCTTCAACCACCAACTTACCATCCTGAGACAAGGCCGAGTATAGCCCACAAAGATCTCAGACACGGTACAACCCAAGGGGGGGGAACCCAGACAGGCCGACCACAACAGTGAATCAACCCACCCAGGTGACGCACCCCCCCAGGGACGGCACGAGAGAGCCCCAGCAAGCCAGTGACTCAGCCCCGTAACAGGGTTAGAGGCAAAGAATCCCAGTGAAAAGAGGGGAACCGGCCAGGCAGAGACAGCAAGGGCGGTTCGTTGCTCCAGAGCCTTTCCTTTCACCTTCCCACTCCTGGGCCAGACTACACTCAATCATATGACCCACTGAAGAGATGAGTCTTCAGTAAAGACTTAAAGGTTGAGACCGAGTTTGCGTCTCTGACATGGGTAGGCAGACCGTTCCATAAAAATGGAGCTCTATAGGAGAAAGCCCTGCCTCCAGCTGTTTGCTTAGAAATTCTAGGGACAATTAGGAGGCCTGCGTCTTGTGACCGTAGCGTACGTGTAGGTATGTACGGCAGGACCAAATCAGAGAGGTAGGTAGGAGCAAGCCCATGTAATGCTTTGTAGGTTAGCAGTAAAACCTTGAAATCAGCCCTTGCTTTGACAGGAAGCCAGTGTAGAGAGGCTAGCACTGGAGTAATATGATCAAATTTTTGGTTCTAGTCAGGATTCTAGCAGCCGTATTTAGCACTAACTGAAGTTTATTTAGTGCTTTATCCGGGTAGCCGGAAAATAGAGCATTGCAGTAGTCTAACCTAGAAGTGACAAAAGCATGGATTAATTTTTCTGCATCATTTTTGGACAGAAAGTTTCTGATTTTTGCAATGTTACGTAGATGGAAAAAAGCTGTCCTCGAAATGGTCTTGATATGTTCTTCAAAAGAGAGATCAGGGTCCAGAGTAACGCCGAGGTCCTTCACAATTTTATTTGAGACGACTGTACAACCATTAAGATTAATTGTCAGATTCAACAGAAGATCTCTTTGTTTCTTGGGACCTAGAACAAGCATCTCTGTTTTGTCCGAGTTTAATAGTAGAAAGTTTGCAGCCATCCACTTCCTTATGTCTGAAACACATGCTTCTAGCGAGGGCAATTTTGGGGCTTCACCATGTTTCATTGAAATGTACAGCTGTGTGTCATCCGCATAGCAATGAAAGTTTACATTATGTTTTCGAATAACAGTAGTAATAATAGTAGTAGTATTACTAGTATTAGTATCAGTAGTAATAATAGTAGTAGTATTAGAATAGTAGCAGTAGTAGTAGTGGTATTAGAATGTAGTAGTAGTAGTGGTATTAGAATGTAGTAGTAGTAGTAGTAGTAGTAGTAGTAGTAGTAGTAGTAGTAGTAGTAGTAGTGGTGGTATTAGAATAGTAGCAGTAGTAGTAGTAGTATTAGAATAGTAGTAGTAGTATTAGAATAGTAACAGTAGTATTAGAATGGTAGTAGTGGTATTAGAATGTAGTAGTGGTATTAGAATGTAGTAGTAGAAGTGGTATTAGAATGTAGTAGTAGTAGTGGTATTAGAATGTAGTAGTAGTAGTAGTAGTAGTAGTAGTAGTATTAGAATAGTAGCAGTAGTATTAGAAAAGTAGTAGTAGTATTAGAATAGTGGTAGTAGTAGTAGAATTAGAATATTAGCAGTAGTAGTAGTGGTATTCGAATGTAGTAGTAGTAGTAGTAGTAGTAGTAGTAATAGTAGTAGTAGTAGTAGTGGTAATAGAATAGTAGTAGTAGTGGTGGTAATAGAACAGTAGTAGTAGCAGCAGCAGCAGTATAGCAGCAGCAGCAGCAGTAGTATTAGAACAGCAGTAGTAGTAGTAGTAGTAGTAGTATTATAATAGTAGCAGTAGTGGTATTAGAACGTAATAGTAGTAGTATTGGTGGTGGTAGCAGTGTTAATAGAATAGTAGTAGTACTAGTAGTAGTGGAGGTGGTAGCAGTGTTAATATAGTAGTAGTAGTAGTATTAGAATAATAGTAGTAGTAGTGGTATTAGAATGTAGTAGTAGTAGTGGTATTAGAATGTAGTAGTAGTAGTAATAGTAGTAGTAGTAGTAGTAGTTGTAGTAGTATTAGTATAGTAGCAGTAGTAGTAGTGGTATTAGAATGTAGTAGTAGTAGTAGTAGTAGTAGTAGTAGTGGAGGTGGTAGCAGTGTTAATATAGTAGTAATAGTGGTATTAGAACGCAGTAGCAGCAGTGGCACAGAACGCAGCAGCAGCAGCAACAGTAGCAGTAGTAGTAGCAGCAGCAGCAGCAGCAGCAGCAGTAGCAGTAGTAGTAGTATTAGAACAGTAGCAGCAGCAGTAGTGGTATTAGAATGCAGCAGCAGTAGTAGTAGTAGTAGTATTATAATAGTAGTAGTAGTATTAGAATAGTAGCAGTAGTATTAGAATGTAGTAGTGGTATTAGAATGTAGTATTAGTAGTGGTATTAGAATGTAGTAGTAGTAGTAGTAGTAGTAGTAGTAGTAGTAGTATTATTAGAATAGTAGCAGTAGTATTAGAAAAGTAGTAGTAGTATTAGAATGTAGTAGTGGTATTAGAATGTAGTATTAGTAGTGGTATTAGAATGTAGTAGTAGTAGTAATAGTAATAGTAGTAGTAGTAGTAGTGGTGGTATTAGAATAGCAGTAGTAGTAATAGTAGTAGTAGTAGTAGTAGTAGTAGCAGAACAGCAGTAGTAGTAGCAGAACAGTAGCAGTAGTAGTAGTGGTATTAGAACAGTAGTAGCAGCAGCAGTAGTAATAGTAGTAGTATTAGTCTTAGAACAGTAGCAGTATTATTAGAAAAGCCAGCAGCAGTATTAGAATGTAGTAGTGTTATTAGAATGTAGTAGTAGCAGTGGTATTAGAATGTAGCAGCAGTAGTAATAGTAGTAGCAGTAGCAGCAGTAGTGGTGGTATTAGAATAATAGCAGTAGTAGCAGCAGCAGTAGTAGTAATAGCAGTAATAGTAGTAGTAGCAGTAGTAGCAGCAGTGGTATTAGAATGTCGTAGTTGTAGTAGCAGTAGTAGCAGAAGTAGTAGTAGCAGCAGTAGCAGTAGCAGAAGTAGAATAGTGGCAGTAGTAGCAGTGGTATTAGAACAGCAGCAGCAGTAGTAGTAGCAGCAGCAGCAGTATTAGAACAGTGGCAGCAGTAGTATAACCAGAACATTAGCAGTAGTAGTAGTGGTATTCAAATGCAGTAGCAGTAGTAGTAGTAGTAGTAGTGGTAATATAACAGCAGTAGTTGTAGCAGTGGTGGTATTATAATAGTAGTAGTGGTATTAGAACAGCAGCAATAGCAGTAGCAGCAGCAGCAGTAGTAGAATATTAGCAGTAGTAGTAGCGGCATTCGAACGTAGTAGCAGCAGCAGCAGTAGTAGTAGTGGCATTAGAACAGCAGCAGCAGTAGCAGCAGTAATAGTAGTAGTATTAGTATTAGAACAGTAGCAGTATTATTAGAAAAGTAGTAGTAGTATTAGAATGCAGTAGCAGTAGTAACAGCAGCAGCAGCAGCAGTAGCAGTAGTAGTGGCGGTATTAGAATAATAGCAGTAGTAGTAGTAGTAGTAGTAGTAGTAGTAGTAGTAATAGTAGTAATAGTAGTAGTAGTAGTAGTAGTAGTGGTATTAGAATGTCGTAGTTGTAGTAGTAGTAGTAGTAGTAGTAGTTGTAGTAGTAGTAGTAGTAGTAGTAGTAGTAGTAGTAGAATAGTGGCAGTAGTAGTAGTGGTATTAGAATAGTAGTAGTAGTAGTAGTAGTAGTAGTAGTAGTATTAGAATAGTGGTAGTAGTAGTATAATTAGAATATTAGCAGTAGTAGTAGTGGTATTCAAATGTAGTAGTAGTAGTAGTAGTAGTAGTGGTAATAAAATAGTAGTAGTTGTAGTAGTGGTGGTATTATAATAGTAGTAGTGGTATTAGAATAGTAGTAATAGTAGTAGTAGTAGTAGTAATAGTAGAATATTAGCAGTAGTAGTAGTGGTATTCGAATGTAGTAGTAGTAGTAGTAGTAGTGGTAATAGAATAGTAGTAGTAGTAGTAGTGGTGGTATTATAATAGTAGTAGTAGTATTAGAATTGTAGTAGTAGTAGTGCTATTAGAATAGTAGCAGTAGAAGTAGTGGTATTAGAATGTAGTAGTAGTAGTAGTAGTAGTAGTAGTAGTAGTAGTAGTAGTAGTGGTGGTATTAGAATAGTAGTAGTAGTAGTAGTGGTATTAGAATGTAGTAGTAGTAGTAGTAGTAGTAGTAGTAGCAGTAGTAGTAGTATTAGAATAGTAGCAGTAGTATTAGAAAAGTAGTAGTAGTAGTAGTAGTAGTGGTGGTATTAGAATAGTAGCAGTAGTAGTAGTAGTAGTAGTAGCAGTAATAGTAGTAGTAGTAGTAGTAGTAGTAGTAGTAGTAGTAGTAGTAGTGGTATTAGAATGTAGTAGTAGTAGTAATAGTAGAAGTAGTAGTAGTAGTAGTAGTAGTAGTAGTAGAATAGTAGTAGTAGTAGTAGAATAGTGGCAGTAGTAGTAGTGGTATTAGAATAGTAGTAGTAGTAGTAGTAGTAGTAGTAGTATTAGAATAGTGGTAGTAGTAGTAGAATTAGAATATTAGCAGTAGTAGTAGTGGTATTCGAATGTAGTAGTAGTAGTAGTAGTAGTAGTAGTGGTAATAGAATAGTAGCAGCAGTAGTAGTAGTAGTAGTAGTAGTAGTAGTAGTAGTAGTAGTAGTAGTAGTATAATAATAGTAGTAGTAGTATTAGAATAGTAGTAGTAGTAGTAGTAGTAGTAGTAGTAGTAGTAGTAGTAGTAGTAGTAGTAGTAGTAGAATAGTAGCAGTAGTAGTAGTAGTAGTAGTTGTGGTGGTATTAGAATAGTAGTAGTAGTATTAGAATAGTAGTAGTAGTAGTGGTATTAGAATGGTAGCAGTAGTAGTAGTGGTATTAGAATGTAGTAGTAGTAGTAGTAGTAGTAGTAGTATTAGAATAGTAGCAGTAGTAGTAGTAGTAGTACTGGTGATATTAGAATAGTAGTAGTAGTATTAGTATTAGAATAGTGGTAGTAGTAGTAGAGCAGGGTTTCCCTACTCACAAGGCAGGCAATACGCTCGACCTCATCTTTACTAAATTCTGTTCTTCCACTAACCTCATTGCAACTCCCCTCCAAGTCTCCGACCACTACCTTGTATCCTTTTCCCTCTCGCTCTCATCCAACACTTCCCACACTGCCCCTACTCGGATGGTATCGTGCCGTCCCAACCTTCGCTCTCTCTCCCCCGCTACTCTCTCCTCTTCCATCCTATCATCTCTTCCCTCTGCTCAAACCTTCTCCAACCTATCTCCTGATTCTGCCTCCTCAACCCTCCTCTCCTTCCTTTCTGCATCCTTTGACTCTCTATGTCCCCTATCTTCCAGGCCGGCTCGGTCCTCCCCTCCCGCTCCGTGGCTTGACGACTCATTGCGAGCTCACAGAACAGGGCTCCGGGCAACCGAGCGGAAATGGAGGAAAACTCGCCTCCCTGCGGACCTGGCATCCTTTCGCTCCCTCCTCTCTACATTTTCCTCCTCTGTCTCTGCTGCTAAAGCCACTTTCTACCACTCTAAATTCCAAGCATCTGCCTCTAACCCTAGGAAGCTCTTTGCCACCTTCTCCTCCCTCCTGAATCCCCCCCCCCCCTCCTCCCTCTCTGCAGATGACTTCGTCAACCATTTTGAAAAGAAGGTCGACGACATCCGATCCTTGTTTGCTAAGTCAAACGACACCGCTGGTTCTGCTCACACTGCCCTACCCTGTGCTCTGACCTCTTTCTCCCCTCTCTCTCCAGATGAAATCTCGCGTCTTGTGACGGCCGGCCGCCCAACAACCTGCCCGCTCGACCCTATCCCCTCCTCTCTTCTCCAGACCATTTCCGGAGACCTTCTCCCTTACCTCACCTCGCTCATCAACTTATCCCTGACTGCTGGCTACGTCCCTTCCGTCTTCAAGAGAGCGAGAGTTGCACCCCTTCTGAAAAAACCTACACTCGATCCCTCCGATGTTAACAACTACAGACCAGTATCCCTTCTTTCTTTTCTCTCCAAAACTTTTGAACGTGCCGTCCTTGGTCAGCTCTCCCGCTATCTCTCTCAGAATGACCTTCTTGATCCAAATCAGTCAGGTTTCAAGACTAGTCATTCAACTGAGACTGCTCTTCTCTGTATCACGGAGGCGCTCCGCACCGCTAAAGCTAACTCTCTCTCCTCTGCTCTCATCCTTCTAGACCTATCGGCTGCCTTCGATACTGTGAACCATCAGATCCTCCTCTCCACCCTCTCCGAGTTGGGCATCTCCGGCGCGGCCCACGCTTGGATTGCGTCCTACCTGACAGGTCGCTCCTACCAGGTGGCGTGGCGAGAATCTGTCTCCTCACCACGCGCTCTCACCACTGGTGTCCCCCAGGGCTCTGTTCTAGGCCCTCTCCTATTCTCGCTATACACCAAGTCACTTGGCTCTGTCATAACCTCACATGGTCTCTCCTATCATTGCTATGCAGACGACACACAATTAATCTTCTCCTTTCCCCCTTCTGATGACCAGGTGGCGAATCGCATCTCTGCATGTCTGGCAGACATATCAGTGTGGATGACGGATCACCACCTCAAGCTGAACTTCGGCAAGACGGAGCTGCTCTTCCTCCCGGGGAAGGACTGCCCGTTCCATGATCTCGCCATCACGGTTGACAACTCCATTGTGTCCTCCTCCCAGAGTGCTAAGAACCTTGGCGTGATCCTGGACAACACCCTGTCGTTCTCAACTAACATCAAGGCGGTGGCCCGTTCCTGTAGGTTCATGCTCTACAACATTCGCAGAGTACGACCCTGCCTCACTCACTCTCTCCACTGGCTTCCAGTTGAAGCTCGCATCCGCTACAAGACCATGGTGCTTGCCTACGGAGCTGTGAGGGGAAGGGCACCTCAGTACCTCCAGGCTCTGATCAGGCCCTACACCCAAACAAGGGCACTGCGTTCATCCACCTCTGGCCTGCTCGCCTCCCTACCACTGAGGAAGTACAGTTCCCGCTCAGCCCAGTCAAAACTGTTCGCTGCTCTGGCCCCCCAATGGTGGAACAAACTCCCTCACGACGCCAGGACAGCGGAGTCAATCACCACCTTCCGGAGACACCTGAAACCCCACCTCTTTAAGGAATACCTAGGATAGGATAAGTAATCCTTCTCACCCCCCCTTTAAGATTTAGATGCACTATTGTAAAGTGACTGTTCTACTGGATGTCATAAGGTGAATGCACCAATTTGTAAGTCGCTCTGGATAAGAGCGTCTGCTAAACGACTTAAATGTAATGTAAATGTAATTTGAATTAGCAGTAGTAGTAGTGGTAATCGAATGTAGTGGTATTAGTAGTAGTAATAGTAGTAGTAGTAGTAGTAGTAGTAGTAGTAGTAGTGGTAATAGAATAGTAGTATTAGTAGTAGTGGTATTATAGTAGTAGTAGTAGTAGTAGTAGTAGTAGTAGTTGTAGTAGTAGTAGTAGTATAGTAGCAGTAGTAGTAGTAGTAGTAGTAGTGGTGGTATTAGAATAGTAGTAGTAGTAGTAGTAGTAGTAGTAGTAGTAGTAGTAGTAGTAGTATTAGAATAGTGGTAGTAGTAGTAGTTGAATTAGAATAATAGTAGTAGTAGTGGTATTAGAATGTAGTAGTAGGAGTGGTATTAGAATGTAGTATTAGCAGTAGTAGTAGTGGTAATAGAATAGTAGTAGTAGTAGTGGTGGTAATAGAATAGTAGTAGTAGTAGTAGCATTAGAATAGTAGTAGTAGTAGTGGTGGTAATATAATAGTAGTAGTAGTAGTAATATTAGAATAGTAGTAGTAGTAGTAGTAGTAGTAGTAGTGGTGGTTTTATAATAGTAGCAGTAGTGGCATTAGAACGTAATAGTAGTAGTATTGGTGGTGGTAGCAGTGTTAATAGAATAGTAGTAGTATTATTAGAATAATAGTAGTAGTAGTGGTATTAGAATGTAGTAGTTGGAGTGGTATTTGTCAGGATTTGGCCAGGGTTGTTCCGGTTTTTGGTCACTAGATGACCCCATTGTGCTTTTTGACCTATTGTTTTCCCTTGATCCCCATTATTATTTGCACCTGTGCCTCGTTTCCCCTGATTGTATTTAAACCCTTAGTTTTCCTCAGTTATTTGCTCTGTGTTTGTATGTTAGCACCCAGCCCTAGTAGTCTGTGTAGTCTTGTTGATCCCGGTGGACTCTCTTGTGGAATTCTGTTTTTTGTTCTTGTTTATTTATTTTTGAGTATCTTTTGAGGCTTTTTATGCTATACCTACCACCTTGTGGATTTACCTTTTTGTCTTGGAGGATTACCTTTTGTTTCTCGTGGAATTCCTTTTGAGGTTGTGGAGTTACATGTTTTCCTGAAGGACTTCACTTTTTTACTTCATTAAATACACTGTCTCAAGTACTGCTGTGTCTGCCTCATCTTCTGGGTTCTGCCGACTATTCGTGGCTCAGTTGGTTAAGTGACTGTTTCTCACTCCGGAAACCCGGGTTCGTAACCGGGTCCTGACAGTATTAGAATGTAGTAGTAGTAGTAGTAGTAGTAGTATTAGAATAGTAGCAGTAGTAGTGCTGGTATTAGAATATTAGCAGTAGTAGTAGTAGTTGTCGTAGTAGTAGTAGTAGTAGTATTAGAATAGTAGTAGTAGTTTTAGAATAGTAGCAGTAGTATTAGAATAGTAGCAGTAGTATTAGAATAGTAGTAGTGGTATTAGAATATAGTGGTGTTATTAGAATGTAGTAGTAGTGGTATTAGAATGTAGTAGTAATAGTGGTTGTATTAGAATAGTAGTAGTAGTAGTAGTAGTAGTAGTAGTAGTGGTGGTATTAAACTAGTAGTAGTAGTGGTATTAGACTAGTATTAGTAGTAGTGGTATTAGAATGTAGTAGTAGTAGTGGTGGTAATAGAATAGTAGTAGTAGTATTAGAATGTAGTGGTGTTATTATAATGTAGTAGTAGTGGTATTAGAATGTAGTAGTAATAGTGGTTGTATTAGAATAGTAGTAGTAGTAGTAGTAGTAGTAGTAGTGGTGGTATTAAACTAGTAGTAGTAGTGGTATTAGACTAGTATTAGTAGTAGTGGTATTAGAATGTAGTAGTAGTAGTGGTGGTAATAGAATAGTAGTAGTAGTATTAGAATAGTAGCAGTTGTAGTAGTATTAGAATAGTAGCAGTAGTAGTAGTAGTAGTAGTGGTGGTGGTATTATAATAATAGTAGTAGTAGTTGTAGTATTAGAATAGTAGCAGTAGTAGTAGTGGTATTAGAATGGTATCAGTAGTGGTATTAGAATGTAATAGTAGTAGTATTGTGGTGGTAGCAGTTTTAATAGAATAGTAGTAGTACTAGTAGTAGTGGAGGTGGTAGCAGTGTTAATAGAATTCTAATACCACTACTAATCTATGGATCTGGTTGGACGGTATGCAAATTGGAGTGGGTCTAGGGTTTCTAGGATAATGGTGTTGATGTGAGCCATTACCAGCCTTTCAAAGCACTTCATGGCTAAGGACGTGAGTGCTATGGGTCTGTAGTCATTTAGGCAGGTAGTCATTTAGGCATTGCTCCGTTCCACGCAGTAATGGAAGTACAGCCCGTGTCATGGTTGCCAGAGGAGGATGGTTGGGCACCCGTAGCAGTGGGGTTGCATACCTGCGAACGCCATCCATTTCAGCGGTGGTGGTGCTCTTCTCCAGGAGGTCTAATGCATAGGAGTCATGTTTCGAGTGAGTGACCTTCTGTAGCTTCCGGTGGGAGAAGGTGTCCATCTTCCAGAGCATCTCAACATTCCGAAGGAGGTCAGTGGATCTGGACTGCTTCTGGTGAAGAGGACTTGCTGTGACTGTACAGCTTGGGTGGAGAGAAGTAGATGGGATGGACCTTGCACAGCCCAACCCAAGGAGGTATGGACAGCAATGGGTCCTCCTTCTGGTCCAGCTCGTATAGGCTCAGTCGGGGTGACGAGATGTGGGTGGTCTGACCCAACCAGGATAAGTGGCGCAACTCTGGCCAGGTTAGGAAGAGGCAATCCTCGTAGATGAGGATATTGTTTCTGTAGAACACTTACCGGGCAGGAGTGCTCTGCAAGATTCAGACCATCTGCCGTGAAGGCATTGGTGATGTTATAGGCCACGTCCCTGTTTCCTGAAGGTGAAATGCTAAAGGTTACAGCAGAGCCTTTCATTTGGACACCGTTCTGAAGATTAAGGGTCTCGGGGGTCCCTTCCAGGTTAAACTGACGGGTGGCCGCCGTGAGAATGATTGTTCTTTCTGACCCATCATCTAGAACGACGAATGTATCAATGCTTCTCCCTTCACTTTGCAGAGTGACCTTGACCACCTTCAACATGACCCTTGGAGACCGGTATCTGCCGGTCGAGGTACAGCTCCTTTGCAGCTCCTTTCATGAGCATACTCTGCTCCTTCTGTGCTTGGGGAATTAGATCATGTAACACGGTGAGATGGCTTTCTTTACAGCGGTTGCAGGGTTTCCTCAATGTGCAGGTCTCCGCCTTATGGCTACGGGCACACTTGTAGCATTGCTTGCCTGAAGTGATCCAGGCCTTCAATTGAGTTTGAGTGAGCTTTTTTACTCTGGGGCATGAGCCAAGGAAGTGCCCCTTACTATTGCAATATGGGCAGTAAGGCTGGAATTTAATGTTCTTGCTCTTGAGAGGGGTCTTCTTCCCGGGTTCACTATCTTCTTCCCGGCCTCACTATTTAAGTACATGGTAATGGGATTTGGCCTTTTCTGTCCCTCCTGGCGTTCAAACTCCTTCCTTCCCCAGGTGGCTATGGCGGAGATTGTGGCCTGGTGAGCGATGCTCTTCGCCTTTGCCTTCACCCCCAACCATGCAGCCAGGTCTCTGAGAGCATAGGTGCTTCTCGAGCCCTCTGTCAGGATGCCCTTATTCAAACAATGTTTAATGAAACTGTCTCTGAGGTACACTGGAAGTTTGCTAAGAAGCCTGTCCACGTAGGAGCCACATTTCAGCTCGTTTCCGTCTTCTCATTCAACGGATTGGAGCATCGAGGTCAGGGATTGGACAGCCAGGGAGAATTCTTGGAAGGCAGCATGGTCTCCCATTTTAATTGGAGACGTGTCCAGGATGTTGTTTAGTTCATTCTGGACTAGCTGACGTGGCTCACCATATCTCACCTTCAGGGCCTGGAGAGCAGCAGTGTATGGTGTTGCGGAGTGCATAAAGGATTGGGCCAGCCTGTATGCACTGGGAAACCGCAAATTATCCATTAGTACTTGGTATTTGTAGTGTTCTGACGGATGACTGTGAATACCCAGTAGACTCTCCAATGCCATTTCCAAAAGGACAAATTCACTCTCCTTTCCATTTTCAAAGTATGGCAGTTTGGGTCTGGGAATTCCATAGGCTGAGGCTACTAGAAGTTTCATAATGTTGGCTCCCTCTTCTGGTTGCGTGAAGGATAAATCAAATCAAATCAAATTTTATTTGTCACATACACATGGTTAGCAGATGTTAATGCGAGTGTAGCTAAATGCTTGTGCTTCTAGTTCCGACAATGCAGTAATAACCAACAAGTAATCTAACTAACAATTCCAAAACTACTGTCTTATACACAGTGTAAGGGGATAAAGAATATGTACATAAGGATATATGAATGAGTGATGGTACAGAGCAGCATAGGCAAGATACAGTAGATGGTATCGAGTACAGTATATGCATATGAGATGAGTATGTAAACAAAGTGGGATAGTTAAAGTGGCTAGTGATACATGTATTACATAAGGATGCAGTCGATGATATAGAGTACAGTATATACGTATGCATATTAGATGAATAATGTAGGGTAAGTAACATTATATAAGGTAGCATTGTTTAAAGTGGCTAGTGATATATTTACATAATTTCCCATCAATTCCCATTATTAAAGTGGTTGGAGTTGAGTCAGTGTCAGTGTCAGTGTGTTGGCAGCAGCCACTCAATGTTAGTGGTGGCTGTTTAACAGTCTGATGGCCTTGAGATAGAAGCTGTTTTTCAGTCTCTCGGTCCCAGCTTTGATGCACCTGTACTGACCTTGCCTTCTGGATGATAGCGGGGTGAACAGGCAGTGGCTTGGGTGGTTGATGTCCTTGATGATCTTTATGGCCTTCCTGTAACATCGGGTGGTGTAGGTGTCCTGGAGGGCAGGTAGTTTGCCCCCGGTGATGCGTTGTGCAGACCTCACTACCCTCTGGTGAGCCTTACGGTTGTGTGTGGAGCAGTTGCCGTACCAGGCGGTGATACAGCCCGCCAGGATGCTCTCGATTGTGCATCTGTAGACGTTTGTGAGTGCTTTTGGTGACAAGCCAAATTTCTTCAGCCTCCTGAGGTTGAAGAGGCGCTGCTGCGCCTTCTTCACGATGCTGTCTGTGTGAGTGGACCAATTCAGTTTGTCTGTGATGTGTATGCCGAGGAACTTAAAACTTGCTACCCTCTCCACTACTGTTCCATCGATGTGGATAGGGGGGGTGTTCCCTCTGCTGTTTCCTGAAGTCCAGAATCATCTCCTTAGTTTTGTTGACGTTGAGTGTGAGGTTATTTTCCTGACACCACACTCCGAGGGCCCTCACCTCCTCCCTGTAGGCCGTCTCGTCATTGTTGGTAATCAAGCCTACCACTGTTGTGTCGTCCGCAAACTTGATGATTGAGTTGGAGGCGTGCGTGGCCACGCAGTCGTGGGTGAACAGGGATTACAGGAGAGGGCTCAGGACGCACCCTTGTGGGGCCCCAGTGTTGAGGATCAGCGGGGAGGAGATGTTGTTGCCTACCCTCACCACCTGGGGGCGGCCCGTCAGGAAGTCCAGTAACCAGTTGCACAGGGCGGGGTCGAGACCCAGGGTCTCGAGCTTGATGACGAGCTTGGAGGGTACTATGGTGTTGAATGCCGAGCTGTAGTCGATGAACAGCATTCTCACATAGGTATTCCTCTTGTCCAGATGGGTTAGGGCAGTGTGCAGTGTGGTTGAGATTGCATCGTCTGTGGACCTATTTGGGCGGTAAGCAACTTGGAGTGGGTCTAGGGTGTCAGGTAGGGTGGATGTGATATGGTCCTTGAGTAGTCTCTCAAAGCACTTCATGATGACGGAAGTGAGTGCTACGGGGCGGTAGTCGTTTAGCTCAGTTACCTTAGCTTTCTTGGGAACAGGAACAATGGTGGCCCTCTTGAAGCATGTGGGAACAGCAGATTGGTATAGGGATTGATTGAATATGTCCGTAAACACACCGGCCAGCTGGTCTGCGCATGCTCTGAGGGCGCGGCTGGGGATGCCGTCTGGGCCTGCAGCCTTGCGAGGGTTAACATGTTTAAATGTCTTACTCACCTCGGCTGCAGTGAAGGAGAAACCGCATGTTTTCGTTGCAGGCCGTGTCAGTGGCACTGTATTGTCCTCAAAGCGAGCAAAAAAGTTTTGTCTGCCTGGGAGCAAGACATCCTGGTCCGTGACTGGGCTGGATTTCTTCTTGTAGTCCGTGATTGACTGTAGACCCTGCCACATGCCTCGTGTCTGAGCCGTTGAATTGAGATTCTACTTTGTCTCTGTACTGATGCTTAGCTTGTTTGATAGCCTTGCGGAGGGAATAGCTGCACTGTTTGTATTCGGTCATCTTACCAGACACCTTGCCCTGATTAAAAGCAGTGGTTCGCGCATTCAGTTTCACGCGAATGCTGCCATCAATCCACGGTTTCTGGTTAGGGAATGTTTTAATCGTTGCTATGGGAATGACATCTTCAACGCACGTTCTAATGAACTCGCACACCAAATCAGCGTATTCGTCAATATTGTTATCTGACGCAATACGAAACATATCCCAGTCCACGTGATGGAAGCAGTCTTGGAGTGTGGAGTCAGCTTGGTCGGACCAGCGTTGGACAGACCTCAGCGTGGGAGCCTCTTGTTTTAGTTTCTGTCTGTAGGCAGGGATCAACAAAATGGAGTCGTGGTCAGCTTTTCTGAAAGGGGGGCGGGCAGGGCCTTATATGCGTCGCGGAAGTTAGAGTAACTATGATCCAAGGTTTTTCCATCCCTGGTTGCGCAATCGATATGCTGATAAAATTTAGGGAGTCTTGTTTTCAGATTAGCCTTGTTAAAATCCCCAGCTACAATGAATGCAGTCTCCGGATAAATGGTTTCCAGTTTGCAAAGAGTTAAATAAAGTTCGTTCAGAGCCATCGATGTGTCTGCTTGGGGGGGGGGGTATATACGGCTGTGATTATAATCGAAGAGAATTCTCTTGGTAGATAATGCGGTCTACATTTGATTGTGAGGAATTCTAAATCAGGTGAACAGAAGGATTTGAGTTCCTGTATGTTTCTTTCATCACACCATGTCTCGTTAGCCATAAGGCATACGCCCCCGCCCCTCTTCTTACCAGAAAGATGTTTGTTTCTGTCGGCACGATGCGTGGAGAAACCCGTTGGCTGCACCGCCTCGGATAGCGTCTCTCCAGTAAGCCATGTTTCCGTGAAGCAAAGAACGTTACAGTCTCTGATGTCCCTCTGGAATGCTACCCTTGCTCGGATTTCATCAACCTTGTTGTCAAGAGACTGGACATTGGCAAGAAGAATGCTAGGGAGTGGTGCATGGTGTGCCCGTCTCCGGAGTCTGACCAGAAGACCGCCTCGTTTCCATCTTTTTCGGAGTCGTTTTTTTGGGTCGCTGCATGGGATCCATTCCGTTGTCCTGTTTGAAAGGCAGAACACGAAAAACATGAAATAACTGAATAATAAATACAAAAACAACAGAACGGAACGTGAAACTAATTACAGCCTATCTGGTGACTACTACACAAAGACAGGAACAAACACCCACGAACTACAAAGCGAAAGTCAGGCTGCCTAAATACGGCCTCGTTTCCCTCTTTTTTGGAGTCGTTTTTTTGGGTCGCTGCATGGGATCCATTCCGTTGTCCTGTTTGAAAGGCAGAACACAGGATCCGCGTCGCGAAAAACATATTCTTGGTCGTACTGATGGTGAGTTGACGCTGATCTTATATTCAGTAGTTCTTCTCGACTGTATGTAATGAAACCTAAGATGACCTGGGATACTAATGTAAGAAATAACACGTAAAAAAAACAAAAAACTGCATAGTTTCCTAGGAACGCGAAGCGAGGTGGCCATCTCTGTCGGCGCCGGAAGAAGGGGGATAAACCCGGGACTTCTGATGAGCCCACTCTGGCCTCTGTGGCCTCATTGGGCCGGTCCCAATGCCTCATTGGGCAGATCCTCCATTTGTGGCAGCGGGAATTGGGCGAGAGCCCTCCGACCTGTTGTTTGAGGAATGGCGTGGCCCTGGACGAAAGGAACGGAACGTGAAACTAATTACAGCCTATCTGGTGACTACTACACAAAGACAGGAACAAACACCCAAGAAACTACAAAGCGAAAGTCAGGCTGCCTAAATACGGTTCCCAATCAGAGACAACGACAAGCACCTGACTCTGATTGAGAATCGCCTCAGGCAGCCAAGCCTAAAAACACCCCTAATCAGCCGCGATCCCAAATAATACAAACCCCAATACTCCGGCAACGCAGGAGAGGAGAAAGGCTCTGGCACTGGCCGCGGCGCTGGGAGCACTGGCGGCGCTGGGCAGACTGGAGACTCCGGCAACGCAGGAGAGGAGAAAGGCTCTGGCTGACAGGCGGGAGACTCCGCTAAACAGCGCGGGAGACTCGGGACAGACAGCGCAGGAGAGGAGAAAAACGCTGGCTGCGCTGAACAGGCGAGGCGCAATGGAGGCCTGGTGCGTGGTGCTGGAACTGGTGGTACTGGATCGAGGACACGCACAGGAAGCCTGGTGCGGGGAGCTGCTACCGGAGGACTGGTGTGTAGAGGTGGCTCTGGATAGACCGGACCGTGCAGGCGCACTGGAGCTCTTGAGCACCGTGCCTCCCCAAGCTTACCTGGCTCGATGCCCACTCTAGCCCGGCCAATAGGAAGGGCCGGTATGTGCCGCACCTGGCTCTGCACTCGCACTGGAAACACCGTGCGCTCCATAGCATAACACGGTGCCTGCCCGGTCTCTCTAGCCCAACGGTGAGCACAGGGAGTTTGCGCAGATCTCCTACCTGGCATAACTATTCTCCCTTCTACCCCCCCAATAATTTTTTTGGGCTGCTTTTCCGGCTTCCAACCGCGTCGCCGTGCTGCCTCCTCATAGCAGCGCCTCTCCGTTTTCTTCGCTTCTATTTCTTCCTTGGGACGGCGATATTCTCCAGGCTGAGCCCAGGGTCCTTTACCGTCTAATTCCTCCTCCCATGTCCAATTCTCCAAGTGGTGCAGCCTCTCCCACTGCAACTGCACTTCACGATTAACAGGGAGAGCTGGCTCAGGTCTGAACCCTGACTCAGCCACTCTCTCTCTGCGCCCTTCCCCAATAAATAATTGGGGGTTACTTTCGGTTTTCGCTCTGCGTCGCCGTGTTTTCCTTTTTGAATCCATTCGCCTGTAGCCCTCTTCGCACTGCTGAAGCGAATCCCAGGCGGGCGCCTGCACTCTCTCTGGGTCGGCCGCCCACCTGTCAATTTCTTCCCACGTCGTATACTCCATGCCTTTACCTTCCATAACGTCCTCCTTTAGCTCCTGCCAGTTATCTACGTCGTTGCCAGTTACACGCTGCTCGGTCCGTGAGAGGCGGGTGTTTCTGTAACGGCGTTAGTCTGTTGAAGAAAGAGAGTCGGACCGAAATGCAGCGTGTAGGTTACTCATGACTTTAATGAAATAAATCGCGGTACATGAAATAACTGAATACTAAATACAAAAACAACAGAACGGAACGTGAAACTAATTACAGCCTATCTGGTGACTACTACACAAAGACAGGAACAAACACCCACGAACTACAAAGCAAAAGTCAGGCTGCCTAAATACGGTTCCCAATCAGAGACAACGACAAGCACCTGACTCTGATTGAGAATCGCCTCAGGCAGCCAAGCCTAACAACACCCCTAATCAGCCGCGATCCCAAATAATACAAACCCCAATACGAATACAACATATAAACCCATGTCACACCCTGGCCTACCCAAACATATAACAAAAACACAAAATACAATGACCAAGGCGTGACAATCATATCATTCATTATTAACATAATTTAGGGAATTCAACAGTCCAGTTCATTAAGAAGTCAATAGTAATCATCCGAGTCATTTAGGCTCGTAACTATTTATCATAAATCATGAAAGAATACAAAACAGGGAATGGTTATACAATCTATAATCCCCATTATCAAAGTCAATCAGTTAGCAAACAATGATGTTTCTCATTTCACTTTTTCAATTGTCTTCATGTGTACATATAATTAATTTCAATACACATGAACCATATCGATTGCATAATTGGCCTATGAGGATCCGTAGGGCCGTGATCATTGACAATTCACATTACACAATATGTTTGAAGCTGCGCTCCAAGCCGCGCTCCGCGGTAATAACTATTAACAATAACTGAATGGCCCACTCTCCCGATCGCCACAGATAATTCAGATGAAAGGTAACATAGTCGGTAGTCGGTGGACTTACGTGGATTCATGGACGCACATAACTTCTGGATCAGATGGAGTTAAGGAAAAGAAAGCAGCGAGATCAGGCAACGGCAATTTCCTCCTTTTATGGAGTTGAGATCTGTCGGACATTTCCACCTGACCTAATTAAAGCGCCCCTGGCCCAGCTGAGTAAATGGCAATGAATTAAAGGATTATTCCACCAACCATGGGACTTTTCTACATTATAATATACAGTATGCTGTGATATAATACGTAACACTTGATCTCGTACGTCCATTTAAACCATTCTATGATAAGTAGACTGACTGATATGAGAGAGTAACGTGGGTAAGGGGGACATTGTCTCTCACATATGAATGCTAATGGCTCATAAAACATCACTGCCGCCTCAATTTTACAAATTGCAAATGTCAGCGCCGTATTCTCCTGGAAGGCATCATTTTATTAAGTGCAAATATTTATATGATCCGTACCAACAGCTGTAACAGTTTCATGTGTATTAGCCAACATTTTACAGGCAGGGAGGCCCCCCGAGTTGATGGATACAAGCATTCAACCATGAGAGAGAGAGAGAGTGAGAGAGTGAGAGAGTGAGAGACAGAGAGGTCGAGAGATCGAGAGAGCGAGAGAGAGATACAGAGAGAAAGAGATCAAGACAGGGGTGGTGTATAGAGGGCCAGAAAATGTATCCATTTAGTGACTGTGGTAATTTGTTGACTCACTCATCCATGCAGGCTCTTTATGTTTAATGCAGGCCCCCCAAGGAAAGAGAGGGTTGAGGTGTGAGAAAGAGGAGGAAGATGAGTGAGGGGGAAACATGAGGGAGAGGAGAGAGTTAGCAGCCCTTCAAAGCGGACCCTAGAGGCTCTCTAATTGCCATTTTACATTAGCCGTCGACCCACCTGAATATATGGGCCCCAAAATTGATCCCCATAATAAGAAAATTAACTGCTGAGATTCTGTCGGTGGCTTGGAAACTGGAAAACAAAAATACTTCTCTCCAGAAATTATTTAAATCACTAACAAATAACAGCAGAAATACTTTTGACATTCATACATATGCAGAAGAATCGACACTGTAACGGAAAACTGTAATTTATACAAGACAATTGTGTATTAGCAACTGTGAAATGTTTTACTGCCGCATACTGCAAATTATGATACATCGTGGAAAAATGTTGTAGGCTGGGAAATAATTGCTGTGTTTCGAATGGTCCTGTAATTCTACCCCACAGAATACAGTATATGGTTTGTCCGATGCCAATGACTTGCCATTCATTTTTGTCCAATACAAGGGGGACTTCCCTTACATATTTAAAGACTTGCCTTGTAAGAGGATGTATTTGTTGCACACGTTAGTGAGTGCTGTAACAATTTAACATATGTGTTAATAGTACCCCGTCATTTAAAAGTGTATAGGGGACAGACTGGAGTGGCAGTAAGTCTTAAAAATGTAAAACTCACATCGTATCGCCTGCAGGTTTTTGATTTCTAACCCCTTTTAAACATTGTGTTTGTGTGATAAATGTGGGCTAAGCTAGAGAAGTTTTTGTGAGACAAGGGCGGATCCCGAAGGGTTCAGGGGCTGGGTATGCCCACAAAAACATCTGTAGAGTCAAATTATTTGAGCAATATGACTCTCACAAGCAAGTACATGCAATCTGTTTTGATCTTTGACATTCACAAGACACACAAGAAGAGTTAGAAGTTAAGGAGTTCTTCTAATTAAATCACAGAAAATGTCAGGACATAGTGTCTATAATACTGTAAGGGGTTCTTCTGCATAGAATATCACACAATATAAATAAATAAATATGGTTCCCAATCAGAGACAACGAGAATCACCTGACTCTGATTGAGAACTGCCTCAGGCAGCCAAACCTATGCTACACCCCTACTCAGCCGCAATCCCAATGCCTACAAAACCCCAATATGAAACACAACATTTTAAACCCATGTCACACCCTGGCCTGACCAAATATATAACGAAAATACAAAATACTATGACCAAGGCGTGACAGAACCTCCCCCCTAAGTTGCGGACTCCCGGACGCACCTCACAACCATAGGGAGGGTCCGGGTGGGCGTCTGTCCATGGTGGCGGCTCCGGGTCGGTACGTGGACCCCACTCCATTAATGTAATAGTTCCTCCCCTTAGCGTCCTGGGATAATCCACCCTCGCCGCCGACCATGGCCTAATAGTCCTCACCCAGAACCCCACTGAACTGAGGGGCAGCTCGTGACTGAGGGGCAGCTCGGGACTGAGGGGAAGCTCGGGACTGAGGGGAAGCTCGGGACTGAGGGGAAGCCCGGGACTGAGGGGAAGCCCGGGACTGAGGGGAAGCCCGGGACTGAGGGGAAGCCCAGTACTACGAGGAAGCCCAGTACTGAGAGGAATCCCAGTACTGAGATGAAGCTCAGGCAGGTAGTTGGCTCCGGCAATCCTGGCTGGCTGGCGGATCTGGAAGAGTCTGGTTGACTGGCAGATCTGGAAGATCATGGCTGACTGGCGGATCTAGCTGCTCTGGCTGCTCCATGTAGACTGACAGCTCTGGCTGCTCCATATAGACTGGCAGCTCTGGCTGCTCCATGCAGATTGGCAGCTCTGGCTGCTCCATGCAGATTGGCAGATCTGGCTGCTCCATGAAGACTGGCAGCTCTGGCTGCTCCATGCAGATTGACAGCTCAGGATGCTCTATGCAGACTGACAGCTCTGGCTGCTCCATGCAGCCTGGCAGCTCTGGCAGCTCCATGCAGACTGGCAGCTCTGGCTGCTCCATGTAGACTGACAGCTCAGGCTGCTCCATGCAGACTGACAGCTCAGGCTGCTCCATGCAGACTGGCAGCTCAGGCTGCTCCATGCAGTCTGACAGCTCAAGCTGCTCCATGCAGGCTGACAGCTCTGGCTGCTCCATGCAGTCTGGCAGCTCAGGCTGCTCCGAACAGGCAGGAGGCTCCGGCAGCGCTGTAGAGGAGGAAGGCTCTGGAAGCGCTGAACAGGCGAGGCGCACTGAAGGCCTGGTGCGTGGTGCTGGAACTGGTGGTACTGGATCGAGGACACGCACAGGAAGCCTGGTGCGGGGAGCTGCCACCGGAGGACTGGTATGTGAAGGTGGCACAGGATGGACTGGACCGTGAAGGTGTACTGGAGAGCCTGAGAGCAGGACTGGCACAGGACGTGCAAGGCTAGGTAGGTACACAGGAGGGCTAGTGCGTGAGGCTGGCACATTTTTCACCAGCCGACTAACACGCACCTCAGGACGAGTATGGAGCGCTGACCCAGGTGCCATCAAATCCCCGACACGCTCAGTCAGCCAAGATCCATCAACCTGCCTGAGCTTCCTCTCACTCCTGAGCTTCCTCTCACTCCTGAGCTTCCTTTCACTCCTGAGCTTCCTCTCACGCCTGAGCTTTCTCTCACTCCCGAGCTTTCTCTCACTCCCGAGCTGCCCCTCAGTCCCGAGCTGCTTCAGTCCCGAGCTGTCCTTCAGTCCTGATCTGCTCCTCAGTCCAGTGGGGTTGTGGGTGAGGACTACTAGGCCATGGTCTGCGGCGAGGGTGGACTATTCAGGGACGCGAGGAGAGGGGACTGGGACATTGATTGAGTGGAGTCCACGTCCCGTGCCGGAGCCGCCACCATGGACAGACGCCCACCCGGACCATCCCTATTGTTTTGAGGTGCGTTCGGGAGTCCGCAGGGGGGGGGGGGGGGGGGGGGGTTCTGTCACACCCTGGTCGAAGTATTGTGTGTTTTCTTCATTTATTTGGTCAGGCCAGGGTGTGACATGTGTTTTTGTATGTGGTGTGTAGGTAGTGGGATTGTAGCTTAGTGGGGTGTTCTAGGTAAGTCTATGGCTGTCTGAAGTGGTTCTCAATCAGAGGCAGGTGTTTATCGTTGTCTCTGATTGGGAACCATATTTAGGCAGCCATATTCTTTGGTTGTGTTGTGGGTGATTGTCCTTAGTGTCCAGATGTCCTTGTTCTGTGTTAGTTGACACAAGTATAGGCTGTTTTCGGTTTTCGTTTCGTTTATTGTTTTGTAGTGTTTATTGTATTGATTCGTGTTACGTTTATTTGATTAAACATGGATCGCAATATACACGCTGCAGTTTGGTCCGACTCTCCTTCACCATTAGAAAACCGTAACAAGATGTACCAGGACATAATGTATATAATACTGTAAGGGGTTCTTCTCCATAGAACATCACAGGAAATACCAGGACATAGTGTCTATAATACTGTAAGGGGTTCCTCTCCATAGAACATCACAGGAAATACCAGGACATAGTGTCTATAATACTGTAAGGGGTTCTTCTCCATAGAACATCACAGGAAATACCAGGACATAGTGTCTATAATCCGGTAAGGGGTTATTCTACATAGAATATTATATGAAATACCAGGTCATATTGTCTATAATACTGTAAGAGGTTTTGTCTTCATAGAATATCACAGGCCATACCAGGACATAGTGTCTATAATACTGTAAGTGCATAGACGATGTCGTCCCCACAGTGACTATAAGAACGTATCCGAACCAAAAACCATTGATTACAGGGAACATCCACGCTGGGCTATAGGCAGGAGCTGCCGCTTACAATGAACGGGACACAGACATGGACGCATACAGGAAATCCCGCTACGACCACCGACAAGACATCAAACATGCAAAAGGACAATATAGGAAGGTGTATGTGTGCAGACGATAATGGATTACAAAGGGAAACCCAGCCATGAGCTGCCCAGCGACACAAAACTCCCAAATGAACTAAATAACTGTCATGCTCGCTTCGAGGAATATAACACGGTGCCTTATGTGAAAGCCACTGGTTTCCAGATGACTGTGTGATCTCGCTCTCCGTGACCGACGTATGCAAAAAGTTAAAAAAGGTAAACAATCACAAGGCTGCCGGACCAGACAGAATACCAGGGCGCATACTGAAAGCATGCTCAGACCAGCTGGCAGGTGTCTTAACTTCTTATGGTATACGGGACACTTGCGTCCCACTTGGCCAAGTACCAGGTAAAATGCAGCGCAGCAAATTCAAATAAAATTATATAAAAATCAAACTTTCATTAAATCACACATGTAAGATACTCAATTAAAGCTACACTCGTTGTGAATCCAGCCAACATGTCAGATTTTTTAAATGCTTTTCAGTGAAAGCATAAGAAGCTATTATCCGATTATAGCACAACAGTAAACAAAGAGATTAGCATATTTCAAACCTGCACTACACAAAACGCAGAAATAAAATATGAAACATGCCTTACCTTTGCATTTACATTTACATTTAAGTCATTTAGCAGACGCTCTTATCCAGAGCGACTTACAAATTGGTGCATTCACCTTATGACATCCAGTGGGACAGTCACTTAACAATAGTGCATCTAAAACTTAGGGGGGTGAGAGGGATTACTTATCCTATCCTAGGTATTCCTTAAAGAGGTGGGGTTTCAGGTGTCTCCGGAAGGTGGTGATTGACTCCGCTGTCCTGGCGTCGTGAGGGAGTTTGTTCCACCATTGGGGGCCAGGGCAGCGAACAGTTTTGACTGGGCTGAGCGGGAGCTGTACTTCCTCAGTGGTAGGGAGGCGAGCAGGCCAGAGGTGGATGAACGCAGTGCCCTTGTTTGGGTGTAGGGCCTGATCAGAGCCTGGAGGTACTGAGGTGCCGTTCCCCTCACAGCTCCGTAGGCAAGCACCATGGTCTTGTAGCGGATGCGAGCTTCAACTGGAAGCCAGTGGAGAGAACGGAGGAGCGGGGTGACGTGAGAGAACTTGGGAAGGTTGAACACCAGACGGGCTGCGGCGTTCTGGATGAGTTGAAGGGGTTTAATGGCACAGGCAGGGAGCCCAGCCAACAGCGAGTTGCAGTAATCCAGACGGGAGATGACAAGTGCCTGGATTAGGACCTGCGCCGCTTCCTGTGTGAGGCAGGGTCGTACTCTGCGGATGTTGTAGAGCATGAACCTACAGGAACGGGCCACCGCCTTGATGTTGGTTGAGAACGACAGGGTGTTGTCCAGGATCACGCCAAGGTTCTTGGCGCTCTGGGAGGAGGACACAATGGAGTTGTCAACCGTGATGGCGAGATCATGGAACGGGCAGTCCTTCCCCGGGAGGAAGAGCAGCTCCGTCTTGCCGAGGTTCAGCTTGAGGTGGTGATCCGTCATCCACACTGATATGTCTGCCAGACATGCAGAGATGCGATTCGCCACCTGGTCATCAGAAGGGGGAAAGGAGAAGATTAATTGGGTGTCGTCTGCATAGCAATGATAAGAGAGACCATGTGAGGTTATGACAGAGCCAAGTGACTTGGTGTATAGCGAGAATAGGAGAGGGCCAAGAACAGAGCCCTGGGGGACACCAGTGGTGAGAGCGCGTGGTGAGGAGACAGATTCTCGCCACGCCACCTGGTAGGAGCGACCTGTCAGGTAGGACGCAATCCAAGCGTGGGCCGCGCCGGAGATGCCCAACTCGGAGAGGGTGGAGAGGAGGATCTGATGGTTCACAGTATCGAAGGCAGCCGATAGATCTAGAAGGATGAGAGCAGAGGAGAGAGAGTTAGCTTTAGCAGTGCGGAGCGCCTCCGTGATACAGAGGAGAGCAGTCTCAGTTGAATGACTAGTCTTGAAACCTGACTGATTTGGATCAAGAAGGTCATTCAGAGAGAGATAGCGGGAGAGCTGGCCAAGGACGGCACGTTCAAGAGTTTTGGAGAGAAAAGAAAGAAGGGATACTGGTCTGTAATTGTTGACATCGGAGGGATCGAGTGTAGGTTTTTTCAGAAGGGGTGCAACTCTCGCTCTCTTGAAGACGGAAGGGACGTAGCCAGCGGTCAGGGATGAGTTGATGAGCGAGGTGAGGTAAGGGAGAAGGTCTCCGGAAATGGTCTGGAGAAGAGAGGAGGGGATAGGGTCAAGCGGGCAGGTTGTTGGGCGGCCGGCCGTCACAAGACGTGAGATTTCATCTGGAGAGAGAGGGGAGAAAGAGGTCAGAGCACAGGGTAGGGCAGTGTGAGCAGAACCAGCGGTGTCGTTTGACTTAGCAAACGAGGATCGGATGTCGTCGACCTTCTTTTCAAAATGGTTGACGAAGTCATCTGCAGAGAGGGGGAGGGGGGGGGAGGATTCAGGAGGGAGGAGAAGGTGGCAAAGAGCTTCCTAGGGTTAGAGGCAGATGCTTGGAATTTAGAGTGGTAGAAAGTGGCTTTAGCAGCAGAGACAGAGGAGGAAAATGTAGAGAGGAGGGAGTGAAAGGATGCCAGGTCCGCAGGGAGGCGAGTTTTCCTCCATTTCCGCTCGGCTGCCCGGAGCCCTGTTCTGTGAGCTCGCAATGAGTCATCGAGCCACGGAGCGGGAGGGGAGGACCGAGCCGGCCTGGAGGATAGGGGACATAGAGAGTCAAGGGATGCAGAGAGGGAGGAGAGGAGGGTTGAGGAGGCAGAATCAGGAGATAGGTGGGAGAAGGTTTGAGCGGAGGGAAGAGATGATAGGATGGAAGAGGAGAGAGTAGCGGGGGAGAGAGAGCGAAGGTTGGGACGGCGCGATACCATCCGAGTAGGGGCAGTGTGGGAGGTTTTGGATGAGAGCGAGAGGGAAAAGGATACAAGGCAGTGGTCGGAGACTTGGAGGGGAGTTGCAATGAGGTTAGTGGAAGAACAGCATCTAGTAAAGATGGGGTCGAGCGTATTGCCTGCCTTGTGAGTAGGGGGAAGGTGAGAGGGTGAGGTCAAAAGAGGAGAGGAGTGGAAAGAAGGAGGCAGAGAGGAAAGAGTCAAAGGTAGACGTGGGGAGGTTAAAGTCGCCCAGAACTGTGAGAGGTGAGCCGTCCTCAGGAAAGGAGCTTATCAAGGCATCAAGCTCATTGATGAACTCTCCGAGGGAACCTGGAGGGCGATAAATGATAAGGATGTTAAGCTTGAAAGGGCTAGTAACTGTGACAGCATGGAATTCAAAGGAGGCGATAGACAGATGGGTAAGGGGAGAAAGAGAGAATGACCACTTGGGAGAGATGAGGATCCCGGTGCCACCACCCCGCTGACCAGACGCTCTCGGGGTGTGCGAGAACACGTGGGCGGACGAAGAGAGAGCAGTAGGAGTAGCAGTGTTGTCTGTGGTGATCCATGTTTCCGTCAGTGCCAAGAAGTCGAGGGACTGGAGGGAGGCATAGGCTGAGATGAACTCTGCCTTGTTGACCGCAGATTGGCAGTTCCAGAGGCTACCGGAGACCTGGAACTCCAAGTGGGTCGTGCGCGCTGGGACCACCAGAGTAGGGTGGCCGCGGCCACGCGGTGAGGAGCGTTTGTATGGTCTGTGCAGAGAGGAGAGAACAGGGATAAACAGACACATAGTTGACAGGCTACAGAAGAGGCTACGCTAATGCAAAGGAGATTGGAATGACAAGTGGACTACACGTCTCGAATGTTCAGAAAGTTAAGCTACGTAGCAAGAATCTTATTGACTAAAATGATTAAAATGATACAGTACTGCTGAAGTAGGCCAGCTGGCAGTGGGTGCGTTGTTGACACTACACTAATCAAGTCGTTCCGTTGAGTGTAATAGTTTCTGCAGTGTTGCTATTCGGGGGCTAGCTGGCTAGCTAGCAGTGTTGTTACGTTGCGTTAAAAGAACAACAATAGCTGGCTAGCGAACCTAGAAAATCGCTCTAGACTACACAATTATCTTTGATACAAAGACAGCTATGTAGCTAGCTAAGTAGCTAGCTACGATCAAACAAATCAAACCGTTGTACTGTAATGAAATGAAGTGAAAATGTGATACTACCTGTGAATGCGACCGGGTAGTTGAGTTCTATACAGAAGACGTTGGCTAGCGTTGGCTAGCTAGCAGAGTCACCTACGTTAAGGACGACAAATAGCTGGCTAGCTAACCTCTGTAAATTAAGATAATCGCTCTAAGACTACACACTCTAAACCTAAACAACACAATTATCTTGGATACGATGATACGAAGACAGCAAAGACAGCTATGTAGCTAGCTAACACTACACTAATCAAGTCGTTCAGTTGAGTGTAATAGTTTCTCCAGTGCAGCTAATCAGTGGACGTTAGCTAGCTGGCTAGTGAAGACTACGTTAGGACGGCGAAATACGATAATTACGCAATTATCTTTGATACAAAGACGGCTATGTAGCTAGCTGAGAAGAAATTGCTAAGATTAGACAAATCAAACCGTTGTGATATAATGAAATATAATGAAAAAGTTATACTACCCGCGGGAGCGAAGTGCAGATGCGACCACTCGCTCCAACCGGAACCGGAAGTCGACGAGCTTCTTTTGTTGGCACTCCAATATGTCCCATAAACATCACAATTGGTCCTTTTGTTCGATTAATTTCATCCATATACAGTGGGGCAAAAAAAAGTATTTTGTCAGCCACCAATTGTGCATGTTCTCCCGCTTAAAAAGATGAGAGGCCTGTAATTTTCATCAGAGGTACACTTCAACTGTGACAAACAAAATGAGAGAAAAAAAAATCCAGAAAATCACATTGTATGATTTTTAATGAATTTATTTGCAAATTATGGTGGAAAATAAGTATTTGGTCACCTACAACAAGCAAGATTTCTGGCTCTCACAGACCTGTAATTCTTCTTTAAGAGGCTCCTCTGTCCTCCACTCGTTAACTGTGTTAATGGCACCTGTTTGAACTTGTTGTCAGTATAAAAGACACCTGTCCACAACCTCAAACAGTCACACTCCAAACTCCACTGTGACCAAGACCAAAGAGCTGTCAAAGGACATCAGAAACAAAATTGTAGACCTGCACCAGGCTGGGAAGACTGAATCTGCAATAGGTAAGCAGCTTGGTTTGAAGAAATCAACTGTGGGAGCAATTATTAGGAAATGGAAGACATACAAGACCACTGATAATCTCCCTCGATCTGGGGCTCCATGCAAGATCTCACCCCGTGGGGTCAAAATGATCACAAGAACGGTGAGCAAAAATCCCAGAACCACAGTGAACCAAAGTAACAAAGCCTACCATCAGTAACACACTATGCCGCCAGGGACTCAAATCCTTCAGTGCCAAACGTGTCCCCTGCTTAAGCCAGTACATGTCCAGACCCATCTGAAGGTTGATAGAGAGCATTTGGATGATCCAGAAGAAGATTGGGAGAATGTCATATGGTCAGATGAAACCAAAATATAACGTTTTGGTAAAAACTCAACTTGTCGTTTTTGGAAGACAAAGAATGCTGAGTTGCATCCAAAGAACACCATACCTACTGTGAAGCATGGGGGTGGAAACATCATGCTTTGGGGCTGTTTTTCTGCAAGGAACCAGGACGACTGATCCTTGTAAAGGAAAGCATGAATGGGGCCATGTATCGTGAGATTTTGAGTGAAAACCTCCTTCCATACCTTAAGGGAAGATTTCAGCAGTTGCTGTGTGGTTAGTGAGAACGTCCATATTGCAAATGTACGGTCCCTTACTAGACGTCCGAAATCGTTTGTAAAATTTGCGGACGGCGTCGGGCCGAGCGGCAGGGCCGGACCTACCGGGGAGTCATCAAATGAACTTTGTCGGACATTTGGTTTCCGTTTTACAAAAATAATAAGATTTTGGTCATTTTTCCGCTGTCCCGGAAATTCCCACAAGAGGGCATAAGCAATCATATTGCTATTGGACAAAACATCACGATTCACGACGGGGCCTTATCTCGAAAACTGAAAATATTTCGAAGCCGAAACTAGGTGAGCGTAGGGGCGGCATAATGGGCAGTTGGCCCCGAACAAGATGGCGTCTAGGCCTCAACATTTTTTGAGTTAAGGCCATTTCTCTGGGATTAAAGGTCCAAAATGAAAATAGAGAAATTATTTTTCCACTTCACGTCAAAGTCAAGGAACCTCTGGTGTCAATAAAAAAAGAACCAGCCATTTAAGAGAAATCGTACAACGACAGATTGGTGATGTTCACGGATAGGTGTTTTTTTCCCCAACGGTTACAGATCCAGTTGCAGGGTGTTCTTACGAATCTTTTTAAAGTGTGCTGCGGAGCTCTGCGAGATTTCTGTGATTTTCTATGATTTTCTGAAATAACACACACTCACTAAACCCTCCGTAAATAACTCAGTTCTGAACGTAAAGACGTAAAACTCAGGATTCTGTAAAGGCATACCCCAATCAGGATATGAGTTTATTTATAGCTTCCTGTGCCAACCAGAAGTGCCTTAAATGGTGTCACAGTGGCAGTTTCCAAGGGTTAAAAAGGTCAGATCTTTTCAAAACTTCATATGTGTGATTAGGCAACCCCCATAAACTGTAAGTCAGTCATTTCTCCCAACAGATGTCAAAGAAAAGCTCTCTCTCACACACACACACACAGAAACACAAACACAGCAAGGGTGGAGTGACAAAGTGCGGTGCTTAAAGACACACAAAGCCTACAATGGCATTTCCATATTCTCTAGGTTCAACACGATGCCCCACTTGACCGTAGCTCGCTCGGTCTAAGCACAGCGACCATTAGAAAAGTAGGCCCAAAATTAAGGCTGGCCCTCAATGTCATTTGCTTTTGGGTGACAGTGAGAGAACCGTTAAGGTGAGAAGCACAATTCGACCTCAGGTATGTTCCTAAGGTCCTCCCGATCTGTGCAAGCCTAACCTTGACCCTGTGGCATTAACCCTTAACAGTTAAAAGAAGGTGTTTACATCAAAGAGTTTGCATTGACTTCTCTCCCCATAGGAATACATTGCCTGCACCTCTAAATTCAACCTGAAGCCTATGTGGGTTATGAATGCCTTATGAAGCTGTCTTCTATGACAGTCCATCAGACCACTATGAGGTTTACCTGTGTCGATTCTAAGATTCCTGGATTAACCAGAAGTGGTTAAATTGACCCAAAAGGTGTTTTGATGTACATAACCTTCAAAGGTGAAAATGACTACATTCAACTCTGTGTAGATCGTAGATCAGTCAATTCTTAACTTAAAGACTTAAAACTCAGGATTCTGTAAGTGTCTATGTCAATCAAGACATGTGTTTACTTATAGCTTCCTGTGCCAACCGGAAGTGCCTTTAATTGGGTCACACTGTTTGTTTTGAAGGGTTAGAAAAGTCACATCTCTCCAAAACTTCATATGTGTGACTAGGTAACCCTCCTAAACTGTAAATCAGTCATTTCTCCCAGCAGATGTCAAAGAAAAGCTCTCTCACACACACACAGCAAGGATGGAGTGATAAAGTGCGGTGCTCAAAGACACAGAGAGCAGGCAATGGCATTACCATAATCCCTAGGCCGTGCCGAGTTCAACGAGATATCCCGCTTGACCGTAGCTCGCTCGTTCTAAGCGCAACGACCATTAGAAAAGTAGGACCAAAATGAAGCCTGCCCCACAACGTCATTTGCTTTTGGGTGACAGTGAGAGAACCGTTAGGGTGAGAAGCACAATTCGACCTCAGGTACGTTCCTAAGGTCCTCCCGATCCGTGCAAGCCTAACGTTGACCGTGCGGCATTAACCCTTAATAGTTAAAAGGTGTTTACTTCAAAGAGTTTGCATTGACTTCTCTCCCCATAGGAATACATTGCCTGCACCCCTAAATTCAACCTGAAGCCTATGTGGGTTATGAATGTCGTATGAACCTGTCTTCGATGACAGTCCATCAGGCCACTACGAGGTCTACCTGTGTTGATTCTAAGCTTCCTGGACCAACCGGAAGTGGTTAAAATCACCCTAAAAGTGTTTATCCATACCCAACCTAATGTTTGATAGAAATAGTGAATTCAACCTTTTGTAAATCAGTCAGTTCTTAACGTATAGACTTAAAACTCAGGATTCTGTAAAAGCATACCCCAATGAGAATTGTGTTTACTTTTAACTTCCTGTGCCCACCAGAAGTGCCATAATTGGTGTCACAGGGGCTGTTTAGAAGGGTTAAAAAAGTCAGATCTTTCCAAAACTTCATATCTGCGATTATGCAACCCTCATGAATCAGTCATGTCTCTCATAAAATTTCCAAGAAACCTAAATCACACACACACAGCTTGGAAGGAGGGAACTGTGGGGTGCATAGAGACAGACAGTGCCTGCAATAGAAACTTTAGAAACCTGTTCTAGACCTCAGGTCGATAGTCCACGGTGAGTTGTGTGGCTCTATAAGGTTCTCGGACCAAGAAACAGCCTCACACATTTGCAATGACTTCAATTAATTTTGACCATTACGAAAATGATGGCATTTAGAAAAGTCCCAGAGTCGCAAGACCAGCTGCATTGAAACTTATGTCCATGCCTTGCTACGGGGTCATTGAATGAGCCTTGCTACGTTTCTATCAGATAGCTCATTCAATGACCCTGTAGCAAGGCATGGACAAAAGTGGATTTTCAGCACCAATTAAGGTCTTGCTCGGGCACCGAATGACCTATCGAGCTGAAACTCGGTATTCGGGGTCACCTCACACAGGCCTACACATAATGTCAGAACTGGACCCACAGCTAGAACGTAACTATGTGTTTTACGTTTTTATTATGTTTTAAACTGAAAGGGCTGTGATTTATGGGCCTGCTCTGAAATATGTGATAGTTGGCTTCTAAATGAGTTGTAAAAAGTGGGTTTGGTGTCAGATGGTATCAGTTTGGTGTCAGAATGACATCAAATTGACTGATGGACACTGATATGCTAGTTGACTTTTGTACATTTGCAATATGTTTAAATGGAGAGGGACCATCACCAAAATGGCATTCTGAAATCAAATCTAAAAATGGCATCACCATAGTCTCCAGACTGTGTCGAGTTCAATGAGACGCCCCGCTTGACCGTAGCTTGCTCCGAGTGCAGCAAAGGTGAAAAAAAAGGAGGCTCAACATGAGGCCTGGACCTAAATTTCAGGGGCTTTTGGGGGATGGCGGCGGAACCGTTTGGTTTAGAAAGACAATTCAACCACAGGAATGTTCCTAAGGTCCTCCCGATCTGTTCAAGCCTAACCTTGACTGGCATGCAGGCGTCCCATCTAGAGCTCTGGAAATGCAAATGCGCTACGCTAAATGCTAATAGTATTAGTTAAAACTCAAACGTTCATTAAAATACACATGCAGGGTATTGAATTAAAGCTACACTCGTTGTGAATCCAGGCAACAAGTCCGATTTTTAAAATGCTTTTCGGCGAAAGCATGAGAAGCTATTATCTGATAGCATGTAACACCACAAAAGACCCGCAGGGGACGTAAACAAAATAATTAGCATATTCGGCGCTACACAAACCGCACAATAAAATATAAAACATTCATTACCTTTGACCATCTTCTTTGTTGCACTCCTAGATGTCCCATAATCACTATTGGGTCTTTTTTTCCGATTAAATCGGTCCATATATAGCCTAGATATCGTTCTATGTAGACTGTGTGATAAATGAAAAAAATAGCGTTTCATAACGTAACGTCATTTAAAAAAAATTCAAAATGTCGACGATAAACTTTCACAAAACACTTCGAAATACTTTTGTAATGCAACTTTAGGTATTAGTAAACATTAATAAGCGATCAAATTAATCACGAGACAAAGTGTTTTCTATAGGGATCCATCTTGAAATACTGTCCGTCTATTTCTCAACCAAAATATCCGGTCGGAGACCGGAAGAAATGGGCTGTCTCTTGTTCGTTTGACCAAGAAACAAATCCTAGGCAAATGACAAGACTGTTGACATCGTGTGGAAGCTGTAGGTACTGCAACCTCAGCCATATTTAATGTCTTTCGCCCATAACAATGGGTTGAAGCGGCGGATGGGTATATTTTTCCACTTTCAGTGATCAGATTTTCCTGCACTTTTCAATGAAACGCATGTTATGTTAAAGCCACAGCCGTGATTTAACCAGTTTTATAAACGTCTGTTTTCTATCCACACATACTAATCATATGCATATACTATATTCCTGGCATGAGTAGCAGGGCGCTGAAATGTTGCGAGATTTTTAATAGAATGTTCGAAAAAGTAGGGGGTAATCTTAACAGGTTAACCTCTAGCGTCGAGCAATCCCGTATCCGGGAGCGTAATCATAGCCTCAAGCTCATTACCATAACGCAACGTTTCCTATTCATGAAAATCGCAAATGAAATGAAATAAATATATTCAAACACAAGCTTAGCCTTTTGTTAACAACACTGTCATCTCAGATTTTCAAAATATGCTTTTCAACCAAAGCTACACAAGCATTTGTGTAAGAATATTGATAGCCTAGCATAGCATTAGCCTATTATTCAGCAGGCAACATTTTCACAAAAACAAGAAAAGCATTCAAATAAAATAATTGACCTTTCAGGAACTTCAGATGTCTTCAATGACGAGACTTAGTTAGATAGCAAATGTTCATTTTTTCCAAAAATATTATTTGTGCAGACGAAATAGCTCCGTTTTGTTCATCACGTTTGGCTTAGAAAAAGACTGGCAGTCACTTACAACGCCAAACTTTTTTCCAAATTAGCTCCATAATATCGACAGAAACATGGCAAACGTTGTTTAGAATCATCCTCAAGGTGTTTTTCACATATCTATTTGATAATCTATCAGTGGTGGCAGTTGGCTTCTCATCAGAAGCAAACGGAAAAATACTACAGCTGGAGATACAACCTATCTCCTGATTCTGCCTCCTCAACCCTCCTCTCCTCCCTTTCTGCATCCTTTGACTCTCTATGTCCCCTATCTTCCAGGCCGGCTCGGTCCTCCCCTCCCGCTCCGTGGCTTGACGACTCATTGCGAGCTCACAGAACAGGGCTCCGGGCAGCCGAGCGGAAATGGAGGAAAACTCGCCTCCCTGCGGACCTGGCATCCTTTCACTCCCTCCTCTCTACATTTTCCTCCTCTGTCTCTGCTGCTAAAGCCACTTTCTACCACTCTAAATTCCAAGCATCTGCCTCTAACCCTAGGAAGCTCTTTGCCACCTTCTCCTCCCTCCTGAATCCTCCTCCCCCTCCCCCCACCTCCTCCCTCTCTGCAGATGACTTCGTCAACCATTTTGAAAAGAAGGTCGACGACATCCGATCCTCGTTTGCTAAGTCTAACGACACCGCTGGTTCTGCTCACACTGCCCTACCCTGTGCTCTGACCTCTTTCTCCCTCTCTCTCCAGATGAAATCTCGCGTCTTGTGACGGCCGGCCGCCCAACAACCTGCCAGCTCGACCCTATCCCCTCCTCTCTTCTCCAGACCATTTCCGGAGACCTTCTCCCTTACCTCACCTCGCTCATCAACTTATCCCTGACCGCTGGCTACGTCCCTTCCGTCTTCAAGAGAGCGAGAGTTGCACCCCTTCTGAAAAAACCTACACTCGATCCCTCCGATGTCAACAACTACAGACCAGTATCCCTTCTTTCTTTTCTCTCCAAAACTCTTGAACGTGCCGTCCTTGGTCAGCTCTCCCGCTATCTCTCTCAGAATGACCTTCTTGATCCAAATCAGTCAGGTTTCAAGACTAGTCATTCAACTGAGACTGCTCTTCTCTGTATCACGGAGGCGCTCTGCACCGCTAAAGCTAACTCTCTCTCCTCTGCTCTCATCCTTCTAGACCTATCGGCTGCCTTCGATACTGTGAACCATCAGATCCTCCTCTCCACCCTCTCCGAGTTGGGCATCTCCGGCGCGGCCCACGCTTGGATTGCGTCCTACCTGACAGGTCGCTCCTACCAGGTGGCGTGGCGAGAATCTGTCTCCTCACCACGCGCTCTCACCACTGGTGTCCCCCAGGGCTCTGTTCTAGGCCCTCTCCTATTCTCGCTATACACCAAGTCACTTGGCTCTGTCATAACCTCACATGGTCTCTCCTATCATTGCTATGCAGACGACACACAATTAATCTTCTCCTTTCCCACTTCTGATGACCAGGTGGCGAATTGCATCTCTGCATGTCTGGCAGACATATCAGTGTGGATGACGGATCACCACCTCAAGCTGAACTTCGGCAAGACGGAGCTGCTCTTCCTCCCGGGGAAGGACTGCCCGTTCCATGATCTCGCCATCATGGTTGACAACTCCATTGTGTCCTCCTCCCAGAGCGCTAAGAACCTTGGCGTGATCCTGGACAACACCCTGTCGTTCTCAACTAACATCAAGGCGGTGGCCCGTTCCTGTAGGTTCATGCTCTACAACATTCGCAGAGTACGACCCTGCCTCACACAGGAAGCGGCGCAGGTCCTAATCCAGGCACTTGTCATCTCCCGTCTGGATTACTGCAACTCGCTGTTGGCTGGGCTCCCTGCCTGTGCCATTAAACCCCTACAACTCATCCAGAACGCCGCAGCCCGTCTAGTGTTCAACCTTCCCAAGTTCTGTCACGTCACCCCGCTCCTCCGCTCTCTCCACTGGCTTCCAGTTGAAGCTCGCATCCGCTACAAGATCATGGTGCTTGCCTACGGAGCTGTGAGGGGAACGGCACCTCAGTACCTCCAGGCTCTGATCAGGCCCTACACCCAAATAAGGGCACTGCGTTCATCCACCTCTGGCGTGCTCGCCTCCCTACCACTGAGGAAGTACAGTTCCCGCTCAGCCCAGTCAAAACTGTTCGCTGCTCTGGCTCCCCAATGGTGGAAAAAACTCCCTCACGACGCCAGGACAGCGGAGTCAATCACCACCTTCCGGAGACACCTGAAACCCCACCTCTTTAAGGAATACCTAGGATAGGATAAAGTAATCCTTCTCACCCCCCCCCCCCTTAAAATATTTAGATGCACTATTGTAAAGTGGTTGTTCCACTGGATGTCATAAGGTGAATGCACCAATTTGTAAGTCGCTCTGGATAAGAGCGTCTGCTAAATGACTTAAATGTAAATGTAATGTAAATGAGATTACGCAATAATTGCGACGGAGGACGCCAAGCGACCACCTGGTAGATGTAGTCTCTTATGGTCAATCTTCCAATGATATGCCTACAAATACATCACACTGCTGCAGACACCTTGGGGAAAGCATGGAAAACGTAAGCTGACTCCTAGCTCTTTCACAGCCTTATAAGGAGTCATTGGCATGAGGCTGTTTCAAAAAATGTGACACTTCCTGACTGGATTTTTATCTGGGTTTTTTCTGTAACTTCAGTTCTGTGGCACTCACAGACAATATCTTTGCAGTTTTGGAAACGTCAGAGTGTTTTCTTTCCAAAGCTGTCAATTGTATGCATAGTCGAGCATCTTTACGTGACAAAATATCTTGTTTAAAACGGGAACGTTTTTCATCCAAAAATTTAAATTAGCGCCCCCTATATCCATGAAGTTAACAGTAAAACTGGGATTTTTGATCTCACAGATTACAATGACATCTCTCCCCATAGGAATACGTTGCCTACTCCCCTAAATTCAACCTAGAGCCTATGTGGGTTAACAATGCCTTATGAACCTGTCTTTAATGACAATCCATCAGGCCACTATGGGCTCTACCTGTGTCGATTCTAAGCTTCCTGGAGCAACCGGAAGTGGTTAAATTCACCCAAAAGGTATTTTGATGTACATAACCTGTAAATGTGAAAATGACTGCATTCAACCCTGTGTAGATCAGTCAATTCTTAACATAAAGTCTTTAAACTCAGGATTCTGTAAGAGCATACGCCAAGCAAGATATGTGTTTACTTATAGGCCTACACTTAATGTCAGAACTGGACCTGCAGCTAGAACGTAACTATGTATTTTACGTTTTTATTATGGTTTGAACAGAAGGCGCTGTGAATTTTGGGCCAGCTCTGAAGTAGGCTTCTAAACGAGTTGCAAAAAGTGGGTGTGGTGTCAGTTTGTATCAGTTTGGTGTCAGAATGATATCTAATTGACTGATGGACAGTGACTTGCTGGTGACTTTTGTCCATTTGCAATATGTTTAAACAGTGAGGTACCATCACCAAAGTGACATTCTGAAATCAACCCCAACGAGTGATGGAGAGGAACCACTATCACTGCCCAGCCATCCTGTGTTCATCAGGCCAGTCAATTTAACATTTTTGCAGGATTTTTGAGCACGACAAATTCGTGATGGTAAATGCCCATTGAAACATATTGCAAATGCAACAGTGAAAAAACATCACTCAATTGAGCATTTCTGCCGATTTTTTGAGCATGTCATTCGTGATGCTACATGGCAAATGGACATAATATCCTGATTTGGCATTTTCAAATCTTTCATATTGCATTTGGACATTTATGGCATTTGGCCCCCCCAAAGAGTGACTTTTGACTTCCTATGAAATCATATTGCAAATGGACAAAACATATGCCTTATGCACAAGTAAAAAAATAAAACTGCTGATAATAAAATTTGACAAAAGTATATTCATATATTCATACAGTTCTTACACATTATTAACACATCATTAATTGACAAAAAATGGTCGAAAAATGGTCCAGAAAGCACTTTTTTAAGGGGTTGATAAGTTTTTGAAAAAAAGTTCACATATTCGACTTTTGACTTCCAATGATTTCATATTGCAAATGGAGAAAACATAAGCACAAGTAATTGTTTTTACCAAAAAAATATCATAATAAAAATTGACCAAAGTATGTTGATACAGTTCTTATACATGTGTAAACGACACAACATTCGAAAGAATTTCGAAAAACGGTCCAGAAACCACTTTTTTAAGGGTGTGATAAGTTTTTTCAAAATTATTACTATTTTTGACTTTGACTTCCTAATGAAATCATATTGCAAATGGACAAAACATGTGCCTTATGCACAAGTTAAAAAATATATAATAATACAATTGGACAAAAGTATATTCATACAGTTCTTACACATGTGTAATTGACAAAAGTAATCGAAAGAATTTCGAAAAACGGTCCAGAAAGCACTTTTTTAAGGGAATGATATGTTTTTGAAAAAATGTTCAGTTTTTCAAAATTGTACTTTTGGATGTTGACTTGTGTTACATTTGCAATATGATAAATCACGGTGGAGCGCACTCGCAATCTCGCAAGTGTTATACTTGGCATTTGCCATATGGCATTTGCAATCAACTTCAAATGAAACAATGCCAAATTGAGTGCTATTGGACACCGTGTATATGGTTTGTCCAGTGCCAATGACTTCCCATTCATTTTTGTACATTTCAGGGGGTATTCCCTTACTGATGAAGCCCGTGACTGTTGTGGTAAACTCCTTGATGTTATCAGATGAATCCTGGAACATATCCCAGTCTGTACTAGCAAAACAGTCTTGTAGTCTAGCGTCTGCTTCGTCTGACCACATGCATATTGAGAGCATCACTTGTACTTCATGTTCAAGCTTTTGTTTGTGAACAGGAAGCAGGAGAATGGAGTCATGGTCAGATTTGCCAATAGAATGGAAGGGAGCGCATGAACTGTCATGTTTTGTCTTATATTGTCTTGTCATTTTGCTTTTCCCTCTGTTCGTTTTCCCCCTGCTGGTCTTTTTAGGTTCGTTCCCCTTTTTCTCTCTCCCTTCCTCTCTCTCTTCTCTCTATCGTTCCGTTCCTGCTCCCAGCTGTTCCTATTCCCCTAATCAATCATTTAGTCTTCCCACACCTGTTCCCTATCTTTTTCCCTGATTAGAGTCCCTATTTCTCCCCTTGTTTTCCGTTTCTGCCCTGTCGGATCCTTGTCTATTGTTCACCGTGCTGTGTCTGTGTATCGCCCTGTCGTGTCGTGTTTCCCTCAGATGCTGCGTGGTGAGCAGGTGTCTGAGTCTGCTACGTTCAAGTGCCTTCCCGAGGCAACCTGCAGTTCATGATCGAGTCTCCAGTCTGTTCTCGTCATTACGAGTGGAATTGTGCTTTATGATTGTATATTTACTTTACTGGATTAAAGACTCTGTTTTCGCCAAGTCGCTTTTGGGTCCTCATTCACCTGCATAACAGAAGGATCCGACCAAAGAATGGACCCAGCGACTACAGACGCTCGTAACACTGCCGTCGAGATCCAAGGAGCCATGCTCGGCAGACACGAGCAGGAATTGTCTGCTGCTCGCCATGCCGTGGAGAACCTGGCCGCTCAGGTTTCCGACCTCTCTGGACAGTTCTAGAGTCTTCGTCTCGTGCCACCTGTTACTTCCTGGCCTGCCGAGCCTCCGGAACCTAGGGTTAATAACCCACCTTGCTACTCCGGGCAGCCCACGGAGTGCCGCTCCTTTCTCACCCAGTGTGATATTGTGTTCTCTCTCCAACCCAACACATACTCTAGAGAGAGAGCTCGGGTTGCTTACGTCATTTCACTCCTTACTGGCCGGGCTCGAGAGTGGGGCACAGCTATCTGGGAGGCAAGGGCTGATTGCTCTAACAATTACCAGAACTTTAAAGAGGAGATGATTCGGGTTTTTGACCGTTCAGTTTTTGGTAGGGAGGCTTCTAGGGCCCTGGCTTCCCTATGCCAAGGTGATCGATCCATAACGGATTACTCTATTGAGTTTCGCACTCTTGCTGCCTCTAGTGAGTGGAACGAGCCGGCGCTGCTCGCTCGTTTTCTGGAGGGACTCCACGCAGTGGTTAAAGATGAGATTCTCTCCCGGGAGGTTCCTTCAAGTGTGGACTCTTTGATTGCTCTCGCCATCCGCATAGAACGACGGGTAGATCTTCGTCACCAGGCTCGTGGTAGAGAGCTCGCGTCAACGGTGTTTCCCTGCTCCGCATCGCAACCATCTCCCTCCTCTGGCTCAGAGACTGAGCCCATGCAGCTGGGAGGTATTCGCATATCGACTAAGGAGAGGGAACGGAGGATCACCAACCGCCTGTGCCTCTATTGCGGACTTGCTGGACATTTTGTTAATTCATGTCCAGTAAAGCCAGAGCTCATCAGTAAGCGGAGGGCTACTGGTGAGCGCTACTACTCAGGTCTCTCCATCTAGATCCTGTACTACTTTGTCGGTCCATCTACGCTGGACCGGTTCGGGTGCTACATGCAGTGCCTTGATAGACTCTGGGGCTGAGGGTTGTTTCATGGACGAAGCATGGGCTCGGAAACATGACATTCCTTTCAGAGAGTTAGACAAGCCTACGCCCATGTTCGCCTTAGATGGTAGTCATCTTCCCAGTATCAGATTTGAGACACTACCTTTAACCCTCACAGTATCTGGTAACCACAGTGAGACTATTTCTTTTTTGATTTTTCGTTCACCTTTTACACCTGTTGTTTTGGGTCATCCCTGGCTAGTATGTCATAATCCTTCTATTAATTGGTCTAGTAATTCTATCCTATCCTGGAACGTTTCTTGTCATGTGAAGTGTTTAATGTCTGCCATCCCTCCCGTTTCTTCTGTCCCCACTTCTCAGGAGGAACCTGGCGATTTGACAGGAGTGCCGGAGGAATATCATGATCTGCGCACGGTCTTCAGTCGGTCCCGAGCCAACTCCCTTCCTCCTCACCGGTCGTATGATTGTAGTATTGATCTCCTTCCGGGGACCACTCCTCCTCGGGGTAGACTATACTCTCTGTCGGCTCCCGAACGTAAGGCTCTCGAGGATTATTTGTCTGTGTCTCTTGACGCCGGTACCATAGTGCCTTCTTCCTCTCCGGCCGGGGCGGGGTTTTTTTTTGTTAAGAAGAAGGACGGCACTCTGCGCCCCTGCGTGGATTATCGAGGGCTGAATGACATAACGGTTAAGAATCGTTATCCGCTTCCCCTTATGTCATCAGCCTTCGAGATTCTGCAGGGAGCCAGGTGCTTTACTAAGTTGGACCTTCGTAACGCTTACCATCTCGTGCGCATCAGAGAGGGGGACGAGTGGAAAACGGCGTTTAACACTCCGTTAGGGCATTTTGAGTACCGGGTTCTGCCGTTTGGTCTCGCCAATGCGCCAGCTGTTTTTCAGGCATTAGTTAATGATGTTCTGAGAGACATGCTGAACATCTTTGTTTTTGTCTATCTTGACGATATCCTGATTTTTTCACCGTCACTCGAGATTCATGTTCAGCACGTTCGACGTGTTCTACAGCGCCTTTTAGAGAATTGTCTCTACGTAAAGGCTGAGAAGTGCTCTTTTCATGTCTCCTCTGTTACTTTTCTCGGTTCCGTTATTTCCGCTGAAGGCATTCAGATGGATTCCGCTAAGGTCCAAGCTGTCAGTGATTGGCCCGTTCCAAGGTCACGTGTCGAGTTACAGCGCTTTCTAGGTTTCGCTAATTTCTATCGGCGTTTCATTCGTAATTTCGGTCAAGTTGCTGCCCCTCTCACAGCTCTTACTTCTGTCAAGACGTGTTTTAAGTGGTCCGGTTCCGCCCAGGGAGCTTTTGATCTTCTAAAAGAACGTTTTACGTCCGCTCCTATCCTCGTTACTCCTGACGTCACTAGACAATTCATTGTCGAGGTTGACGCTTCAGAGGTAGGCGTGGGAGCCATTCTATCCCAGCGCTTCCAGTCTGATGATAAGGTTCATCCTTGCGCTTATTTTTCTCATCGCCTGTCGCCATCTGAAAGCAACTATGATGTGGGTAACCGCGAACTGCTCGCCATCCGCTTAGCCCTAGGCGAATGGCGACAGTGGTTGGAGGGGGCGACCGTTCCTTTTGTCGTTTGGACAGACCATAAGAACCTTGAGTACATCCGTTCTGCCAAACGACTTAATGCTCGTCAAGCTCGCTGGGCGTTGTTTTTCGCTCGTTTCGAGTTTGTGATTTCTTACCGTCCGGGTAGCAAGAACACCAAGCCTGATGCCTTATCCCGTCTTTTTAGTTCTTCTGTGGCTTCTACTGATCCCGAGGGATTCTTCCTTATGGGCGTGTTGTCGGGTTGACAGTCTGGGGAATTGAAAGACAGGTTAAGCAAGCACTCACGCACACTGCGTCGCCGCGCGCTTGTCCTAGTAACCTTCTTTTCGTTCCTGTTTCCACTCGTTTGGCTGTTCTTCAGTGGGCTCACTCTGCCAAGTTAGCTGGTCATCCCGGTGTTCGAGGCACTCTTGCGTCTATTCGCCAGCGCTTTTGGTGGCCGACTCAGGAGCGTGACACGCGCCGTTTCGTGGCTGCTTGTTCGGACTGCGCGCAGACTAAGTCAGGTAACTCTCCTCCTGCCGGTCGTCTCAGACCGCTCCCCATTCCTTCTCGACCATGGTCTCACATCGCCCTAGACTTCATTACCGGTCTGCCTTTGTCTGCGGGGAAGACTGTGATTCTTACGGTTGTCGATGGGTTCTCTAAGGCGGCACATTTCATTCCCCTCGCTAAACTTCCTTCCGCTAAGGAGACGGCACAAATCATCATCGAGAATGTGTTCAGAATTCATGTCACAGCAACTCACGTCACAGGCGGCACATTTCATTCCCCTCGCTAAACTTCCTTCCGCTAAGGAGACGGCACAAATCATCGTCGAGAATGTGTTCAGAATTCATGTCACAGCAATTCACGTCACAGTTTTGGAGGGAGTTCTGTCGTTTGATTGGTGCGTCCGTCAGTCTCTCTTCCGGGTTTCATCCCCAGTCTAACGGTCAAGCAGAGAGGGCCAATCAGACGATTGGTCGCATACTACGCAGCCTTTCTTTCAGAAACCCTGCGTCTTGGGCAGAACAGCTCCCCTGGGCAGAATACGCTCACAACTCGCTTCCTTCGTCTGCTACCGGGTTATCTCCGTTTCAGAGTAGTCTGGGTTACCAGCCTCCTCTGTTCTCATCCCAGCTTGCCGAGTCCAGCGTTCCCTCCGCTCAAGCGTTTGTCCAACGTTGTGAGCGCACCTGGAGGAGGGTGAGGTCTGCACTTTGCCGCTACAGGGCACAGACTGTGAGAGCCGCCAATAAACGTAGGATTAAGAGTCTAAGGTATTGTTGCGGCCAGAGAGTGTGGCTTTCCACTCGCAACCTTCCTCTTACGACAGCTTCTCGTAAGTTGACTCCGCATGGTTCATTGGTCCGTTCCGTGTCTCCCAGGTCGTCAATCCTGTCGCTGTGCGACTGCTTCTTCCGCGACATCTTCGTCGCGTCCATCCTGTCTTCCATGTCTCCTGTGTCAAGCCCTTTCTTCGCACCCCCGTTCGTCTTCCCTCCCCCCTCCCGTCCTTGTCGAGAGCGCACCTATTTACAAGGTACGTAGGATCATGGACATGCGTTCTCGGGGACGGGGTCACCAATACTTAGTGGATTGGGAGGGTTACGGTCCTGAGGAGAGGAGTTGGGTTCCGTCTCGGGACGTGCTGGACCGTTCACTTATTGATGATTTCCTCCGTTGCCGCCAGGATTCCTCCTCGAGTGCGCCAGGAGGTGCTCGGTGAGTGGGGGGTACTGTCATGTTTTGTCTTATATTGTCTTGTCATTTTGCTTTTCCCTCTGTTCGTTTTCCCCCTGCTGGTCTTTTTAGGTTCGTTCCCCTTTTTCTCTCTCCCTTCCTCTCTCTCTTCTCTCTATCGTTCCGTTCCTGCTCCCAGCTGTTCCTATTCCCCTAATCAATCATTTAGTCTTCCCACACCTGTTCCCTATCTTTTTCCCTGATTAGAGTCCCTATTTCTCCCCTTGTTTTCCGTTTCTGCCCTGTCGGATCCTTGTCTATTGTTCACCGTGCTGTGTCTGTGTATCGCCCTGTCGTGTCGTGTTTCCCTCAGATGCTGCGTGGTGAGCAGGTGTCTGAGTCTGCTACGTTCAAGTGCCTTCCCGAGGCAACCTGCAGTTCATGATCGAGTCTCCAGTCTGTTCTCGTCATTACGAGTGGAATTGTGCTTTATGATTGTATATTTACTTTACTGGATTAAAGACTCTGTTTTCGCCAAGTCGCTTTTGGGTCCTCATTCACCTGCATAACATGAACATCGATCACACAGAGTGAGTCCATGCAACTTATTTTGTGACTTGTTTAGCACATTTTTACTCCTGAACTTATTTAGTCTTGCCATAACAAAGGGGTTAAATACGTATTGACTCAAGACATTTCAGCTTTAAATGTATTAATTTGTAAAAAATATTTTTTACATAATTCCTCTTTGACATGATGGGGTATTGTGTGTCAGCCAGTGGCACAAAATCGAAATGTAATCCATTTAAAATTTTGGCTGTAACACAGCAAAAAGTCCAGGGCTGTGAATATTTCTAAAGGCACTGTAGGTGTATACGGAGTGAGTGGTATATATAGATCCGGTTAATGATCCCATGTGAGAACGATAGTCTAACATACCTCCAGTGTTTTTGTAGCTCTTCAGTCTCCATCCATCCCCTGCACCTCACAGCTCAGTTAGACAGACTCATATTTAAACAGCTGAGATATGTTGGGACTGAAGATCAGAGAGGCTGGAGAAGACAGATCTTCTACCCAGAGAAACTGAGATTTGCTGAACTATCTAATAGACAGGGTTTCATCTTTCACCTGAACATCGATATTCACCTGTCTGATTCAGTCCAACAGGGCTGAGTGTAGGAACCTCCAGCCTCCCGATTACTGTCTGATAGCAGCTGTGCAGAGGAATACTGGTTATGGTTCACAATTTTGTACCAGGAGAACCTCCACCCTGTAGACCCGTCTTCAACCTCCCACCTCAGATTCACTGTGTCTACAATATTTGGTTACCATGATGCAGGAGACACACTCAGGACAGCTTTGAGAACAGCCTTTGGTTCTTGAGTCAGTCCTGTGTATGTACATGTGTGCACTCATTAAAAGAAGCATTTAGAGCAGGGCTGCCCAATTCCGGTTCTGGATGGCCGAAATACTTCCATTTTTTGTTTGTACCTGGTAGTAAATTGCACTCACCCGGTGTCCTAGGTCTGAATTAGTACCTGGTTAGAAGAAGACGATGATAACCAGAACCGGAATTGGGCAGCCATGATATAGAGTGAAGGGTGTGCCATCATGCCCTGCCAATGAATGTTAACTCTTCAGTCCAGAGTGTGTTATATAGTACAGTATTTTCCCTAAGTTCCAGTGCAGACACACTGATGTGCAGACACACTAAATTAACACCACTTACAGTGTACATAGAGTTATTAGTGAGAAAAGTCTACCAGTTGTGATAAGACATATGTGCTGTCTGCTCCGATTCACACCTTCTATTATTTAATTGTATGAACAGATCTGCAGTAAACAGGAGATAAAGAAGAAAGTTTCTATGAGCTGATCAAATATTTAATACTACAGTACATTATAACCAAACGTGTGTGTGTGTCAGCTGTGCACTCTCGCCTACCACCTCCTCTAGCTGTCCTGTGAGCATAAGGCTTGCAGGAAGCACCAGAGCAGCAGCAGCCAGACCGTCCTCCAAACAGCCAGCAGGGACACAGCAGCAGCCAGGCATTCAGTGAGTAGTAATAATTATAGTTGACTGTCTGCCACTCAGACAGGACGGGGGACAGGGGGAGAGAACGAGAAGCAAGGAGGGAGGGAGAGAGAGAGAGAGAGGGGGAGGAATGGGAAAAAAATTTCAGTCTCTCGATGTGCAAAACTGATAGAGACATACCCTAAGCGACTTACAGCTGTAATCGCAGCAAAAGGTGGCGCTACAAAGTATTAACTTAAGGGGGCTGAATAATTTTGCACGCCCCATTTTTTCAGTTTTTGATTTGTTAAAAAAGTTTGAAATATCCAATAAATGTTGTTCTACTTCATGATTGTGTCCCACTTGTTGATTCTTCACAAAAAATACAGTTTTATATCTTTATGTTTGAAGCTTGAAATGTGGCAAAAGGTCGCAAAGTTCAAGGGGGCCGAATACTTTGGCAAGGCACTGTATCCATAAAAATTATGCCAGCTGTTTCATGATTTCGACTGGTTGAGAAAATCTGCCTGCCTGTGTCTCGTCTCGACTCCCGAGACGAGACAGCAGGAGATCGAATTTGAATATTGAAACAGCATTGCAAATGTCATAGGGACACACTGCAAGGTTTATACAAATCTCCACTGTTGGAAACAAAACATTTGTCTAAAAGAAATGTGAGATGATGTCTAAATGCTTTTTATAGTGGAGATCAAATTTACAAGCTGCCTGCCTGGGCTGATGAGACATGGGATTGTGCAGTCAGATGGAACATAGTAAATAGGCATTTTAAAGTTGTAGATTTAGCCGGTGTTAACTTCTGGAATAGACACTGGCTGGAATGCGGTTTTAACCATTTAGCATTCAGGATTAGACCCACCCATTGTATAAATAGTAATAATTCATACCTCTTGCAAACTAAACATGGTTGCATCATTCAGTGTAGATAAGTTCCCAAAACAACAACATCAACAAATGGATCCAAATGAAGTATGCTTATCTAACCACGGCACAGGGTACATGATTGGTACATGTTAGATTGGCCTATTAGTAATAGAGGGTGTGGATGTAAGACTGTTAGAGGTTATGAATGGTCAGGTCCATACATTTTGGCAATATTGGACAACAATGAGCAAAAAATAAATAATGATCAAAGAAAGATATTTAGTTTAACAAATTTTAACACATTTTTAAAAGATAGCGGTCAAAATTATTGTCACCCCTATTTTCAAAATTCTAGCACCCTCCCCTCGCTAGGATAACGACACCTTGGGCTCTCAGCTGGCATTAAGTCAGCGCAAGTTTGTTGGCAACTTTGACCTGTTAAAGCCTGCTCTTTTCAAACTGTTGCCCAAGGATTGGTACATTACCTGTCATATATTAGATCGTTTGCAATCAGATGGTAGACGAGGATATTTTTTAAGTGTTTCCTGTAAAAGATGATACAAAGTGTTAATTTCAAGACCAACCAAAAGCTGGTTTTAGTGGTAGTGCCGTTGGTTATTGCATCATTTTTTTCACTGTGGAAACTCAGCCTTTCCAGCCGTGACGCACAATGCCCATATGCACATGGAACAAGAGTAATGTGCTTTCTGTGCATGTATCATTCATATTTAGAAACATAAAAAACGTATGTTTTTGCCCATTTAGTTTTACGTGATTAAAAACCGAACATCGTAAATGAAGGCTTATTTTTTCCCCTGCCCTATGCAATTACCAAGTAGGCAAGTCTGTCGATAAAGGGTTTGGCTCGTTAGACCGCTTGGAAATCAATCTTAATCACCAAAGCTTTATTAAAATATGACATTTGAGAGGAGCATAACAGTGAACTGACATTCCATTTTAATCTATTTATTTTAGGCAGACCTACATTATTTTAGCCATGCAGCTTCCGTGTTGGATGTGCGTAAACCCCCCTTCCATGATGTAGGCTGCACGTGTCCATGCCCATCATGAAACGAGAGATGAGAACCTTGCTGAATACCGATTAACCTTATTTAAAAACTATTTTCCTGTAACAATTGTTTGTTTTCCATTTCATATATTCAAAACTACTTCAAAAATCTTTTCCAAGCATTACTTTTCTGTCCCTCCCTTATTTTCTCTTTCGCAGCTTTTGATGATTGATTTTTTAGTTATTTTTTACTAACTTTTTCAGTGATTAGCTGTGTACGCTATTTGGCGTGCGTACAGTTTAGCCCTGAATTTTAGACTCATGTACTAATACCAGATAGCCTAAAATAATTAATATTTTAATCTGCCCTTGGAAACTTCTGGTACCTCTGAAAAGATCAGCTGAAGACAACTGAGGCAGCCAACAGTCTAAATGCATTTTTTAACAAAATACTAATAAACAGCAGAATACCACTCTGCACCCCACTGCTGGCTTGCTTCTGAAGTTAAGCAGGGTTCATCCTGGTCACTCCTTGGATGACAGACCATTTGTTGTTTGTTGCAGGAAGTGGTGTTGGAAGGCCAGTAGGAGGCACCCTTTCCTCTGGTCTAAAAAAAGAATGTCTCAGGGCATTGATTGGGGAAGTTGCCCTGTATAGTCTTTTGGATGGAAGTTAAATGTTTCTCCTGACTCTCTGTAGTCGCTAAAGATCCCATGGCACTTATTGTAAGAGTAGGGTGTTAAACAGGTGTCCTGGCAAAATTCAATATCTGGCCATCATGGCCACCTAATCATCCCCTGCTTCCAATTGGCTCATTCATCTTCCCTGTAACTGTTCCCAGGTTGTTGCTGTCAATGAGAACATGGTCTCAGTCAACCTACTGGGTAAAATATAGCACAATAGTGCATACCACTTTTCTCTATCTGCTCCTGAACTATATATATAACTGCCTTACTGCCAGCAGCCAATTAACATCCAGCTCAGGAGTTTCTCTCATTCCTGGCATGTGTGTGCACATCTCTCTCTCTCTTGCTCTCTCTCTGTCAGTGTGTGAGAGTATGGTTGAGAGAATGCCAAGAGTGTGCAAAGCTGTCATCAAGGCAAAGGGTGGCTGCTTTGAAGAATCTCAAAATATTTAGATTTGTTTAACACTTTTTTGGTTACTACATGATTCCATATCTGTTCTATCCTAGTTTGCATGTCTTCACTATTATTCTACAATGTAGAAAATAGTAAGTATAAAGAAAAACCCTTGAATGAGTAGTGTCACAAACCGGCTCAAAGTTCATTACAAAAAGGGAGTCAACATACAGACAAGGAACAACAAAATATATTTATTAACTAAAGTAAACTAAATACAATTAACAATGGTGTGTGTGTGTAGTCGGTAATCAGTAGTGTATGGGAGTGGTTGCGTGCATAAAGGTGATAATGAGGGGAAGGTGCCAAAGCAAATAAACAAAACAGCCACAAAAAAAATGCCAGTGTGTCTGCATGGAGAGAGTCTCCTCAATGGTGCATTTATCCTGGGACACACCCGGGCCCAGGTGTGTCCCATGTCGCTGACGACCCTCCCAGCTCCGCCCACCGACATCCTAATAAGGAAAACAAGAGCAAGGAGAAAGAATACGGCAGAAATAGTGGGAGGGTCATCACAGCTGCCCCATTATTGGGGCAGGGTAGCCTAGTGGTTAGAGCGTTGGTAACCGGTAACTAGTAACCGGAAGGTTGCAAGTTCAAATCCCCGAGCTGACAAGGTACAAATCTGTCGTTCTGCCCCTGAACAGGCAGTTAACCCACTGTTCCTAGGCCATCATTGAAAATAAGAATTTGTTCTTAACTGACCTGCCTAGTAAAATAAAGGTAAAATAAATAAAAAACAGTAGGTGTGTCCAAACTCTTGACTGGTAATGTATATATTTTTTAAATATATTTTCCTTTATTATCTTCCCCTAACCCTACCACCCCTCCCCTAATTGGAGTAAACTAATGGACAACAACACTTAGGCTTCTACTTCCAGTTTATACATACAATATACATTTCACGGACACAGTATATATTACAATAGTTATATTTTGTTTGTTTTTAGTCCTATCCTTCAGCTCCACTCAACCCCTCCCATCTATCTCTGAACACCACCTAGTTCTGTTTGCCATGTATTTTTCAACTGTACTGTTTCACAAATGTTCTGAACCTTTCTATTCTCATAGATTATACATATTGTAAATTAAAAATATACATTTTTGCTAAGAGTTATTATTGTTGATCGATTTGACTTTTTAAATCTGCCAGCAGTGCTATTTACAGATGGGGACAACTTAACTGTCACACCCTGGCCTTAGTATTCTGTGTTTTCTTTATTATGTTGGTTAGGCCAGGGTGTGACATGGGTGATTTATGTGTCTTGTTTTGTCTAGGGGTTTTGTAGTCTATGGGGTTGTGTTTTGTTGAGTGTTCTAGGTAAGTCTATGGTTGCCTGGAGTGGTTCTCAATCAGAGGCAGGTGTTTATCATTGTCTCTGATTGGGAACCATATTTAGTCAGCCATATTCTTTAGGTATTGTCACGCCTTGGTCTTAGTATTTTGTGTTTCTTTAATTATTTGGTCAGGCCAGGGTGTGACATGGGTTTATGTTGTTGTATTTCGTATTGGAGCTTTTGTATTATTGGGATTGCGGCTGAGTAGGGGTGTTGTATGGGCTTGGCTGCCTGAGGCGGTTCTCAATCAGAGTCAGGTGATTCTCGTTGTCTCTGATTGGGAACCGTATTTAGGTAGCCTGGTTTCGCTGTGTATTTTGTGGGTGATTGTTTCTGTCTCTGTGTAGTTTCACCAGATAGGCTGTAATTAGATTTCACGTTCCGTTTGTTGTTTTGTATTTTGTAATAGTTATTTCATGTATCGTGTCACTTTCCTTCATTAAAGATCATGAGTAACAACCACGCTGCATTTCGGTCCGACTCTCTTTCTACAAACGAAGAACGCTGTTACAGAATTCTCCGGCTGCCTCGGACCGAGCAGCATGTTAACAGGCAGCGACAGCTTGAACAGCGAAGGGAGGACGTTATGGATAGCAGAGGCATGGAGTATACGACGTGGGAAGAAATCGACAGGTGGGCGGCCGACCCAGAGAGAGTGCAGGAGCCCGCCTGGGATTCGCTGGAACAGTGCAAAGAGGGCTATAGGCGAATGGAGTCGAAAAAAATGACACGCCGGGTAAAGTGGAGAGGCGCTGGTATAAACAGGCAGCGACAGCTGGAGCAGCAAAAGGAGGATGAATTATTCGGAGAATGGACATGGGAAGACGTGTTGGATGGTAAAGGTTATTACACTTGGGAGGAGATATTGGCCGGAAGAGATCGCCTCCCATGGGAACAGGTGGTGGCACTAAGGAGAGCAGAGGCAGCCGGAGATAGGAGGCGACGATACGAGGGAACACGGTTGGCAAGGAAGCCCGAAAAGCAGCCCAAAAACATTATTGGGGGGGGGGCTTAAAGGGTGTATGGCTATGCCAGGTAGGAGACCTGCGCAAACTCCCTGTGCTTACCGGTGGGCTAGAGAGACCGGGCAGACACCTTGTTATGCTATGGAGCGCACAGTGTTTCCAGTGCGGGTGCATAGCCCGGTGAGGTTCATACCAGCCCTTCGTATTGGCCGGGCTAGAGTGAGCATCGAGCCAGGTAAGCTTGGGCAGGCTCGGTGCTCAAGAGCTCCAGTGCGCCTGCACGGTCCGGTCTATCCAGAGCCACCTCCACACACCAGTCCTCCGGTAGCAGCTCCCAGTACCAGGCCTTCTGTGCGCCTCGCCTGTTCAGCACAGCCAGAGCCTTCCTTCCCTCCTGCGCTACTGGAGTCTCCTGTCTGTTCAGCGCTATCAGAGCCTTCCTTCCCTCCTGCGCTGTCGGAGTCTCCCGCCTGTTCAGCGCTATCAGAGCCTTCCTTCTCTACAGCGCTGCCAGAGCCTCCTGCCTGTTCGGAGCAGTCAGAGCTGTCAGCCTGCGTGGAGCAGTCAGAGCTGTCAGCCTGCATGGAGCATTCAGAGCTGTCAGTCTGTATGAAGCAGCCAGAGCTGTCAGTCTGCATGAAGCAGCCAGAGCTGTCAGTCTGCAGGGAGCTGCTAGTCTGCAAGGAGCTGTTAGTCTGCAAGGTGCTGCCAGCCTGCATGGAGCAGTCAGAGCTGTCAGCCTGTATGGAGCAGTCAGAGCTGTCAGCCTGTATGGAGCAGTCAGAGCTGTCAGCCTGTATGGAGCAGTCAGAGCTGTCAGCCTGCATGGAGCAGTCAGAGCTGTCAGTCTGTATGAAGCAGCCAGAGCTGTCAGTCTGCATGAAGCAGCCAGAGCTGTCAGTCTGCAGGGAGCTGCTAGTCTGCAAGGAGCTGTTAGTCTGCAAGGTGCTGCCAGCCTGCATGGAGCAGTCAGAGCTGTCAGCCTTTATGGAGCAGTCAGAGCTGTCAGTCTGCATGAAGCAGCCAGAGCTGTCAGTCTGCATGAAGCAGCCTCAGTTCCGGGCTGCCCCTCAGTTCCAGGCTGCCCCTCAGTCCCGAGCTGCCCCTCAGTCCCGAGCTGCCCCTCAGTCCCGAGTTGCCCCTCAGTCCCGAGCTGCCCCTCAGTCCCGAGCTGCCCCTCAGTCCCGAGCTTCCCCTCAGTCCCGAGCTGCCTCAGTCCCGAGCTGCCCCTCAGTCCCGAGCTGTCCCTCAGTCCCGAGATGCCCCTCAGTCACGAGCTGCTCCTCAGTTCTGTGGGGTTCTGGGTGAGGACTATTAGGCCATGGTCGGCGGCGAGGGTGGATTATCCCAGGACGCGAAGGGGAGGAACTATGACTTTAATGGAGTGGGGTCCACGTCCCGAGCCGGAACCGCCACCATGGACAGACGCCCACCCGGACCCTCAGACGCCCACCCGGACTCTGGATACTTGTAGTATCATCTTTCACATGTACTAGAATAGCCACACAGTCAGATAGGATGCTGGAGATAATTTTGATGGATAACACAAGAGGGCAACTGTAGGTGTGTAAAGTTTCAGACTGATAACTTCAGGAATGGGTGAGCTACATGACATTTAGCATGAAGTCACCCAGGTGTCCCACACAAGTTGCCCAAATGTACCCAAGTGGCCGAATTGGTGAAATGACCTATAACTATATACAGCAGTGCAAATAACTATATACAACATATCAAAAAGCAATTCTAACACACACACAAAATATATATTTTTTAAATGTTACAAAATAAATATTAAAAAAAACAGTACACACCCCTTGGAAGTCCTCGTCATAATATTTTGCTGCCTGTGCCATGTCACATAGCAGTCTCTTTCTGATGTAAAGCAGAGGCAAACTGAACAAGTGGTGCATTTCATGCCACACAGAACACAACGACGCCTCCATGCTGTGCCCTTTTGGCCCTGAGGCACAGTCATGCCTGCAGTAATGAACTGTGGCATATGAACACCACTGGGGGCACAGGTAGAGCGGGCAGCTTGGCACCGGGGCATCCCAGTCGGAGTCGCTATCACTGTGAAAGAAAACAAAAAACAAATTGTATTGTATGAGCCTTTTATCATCACATAAAATAAACAGATATGTATTGATTGTATAGAGCAGAGGGAACAGTGGCAAACTTTAAACGACACTTTATACAGTGCCTTGCGAAAGTATTCGGCCCCCTTGAACTTTGCGAACTTAAGGCGGCTGAATAATTTTGCACGCCCAATTTTTCAGTTTTTGACTTGTTAAAAAAGTTTGAAATATCCAATAAATGTCGTTCCACTTCATGATTGTGTCCTACTTGTTGTTCATTCTTGACAAAAATATACAGTTTTATGTCTTTATGTTTGAAGCCTGAAATGTGGCAAAAGGTCGCAAAGTTCAAAGGGGCCAAATACTTTCGCAAGGCACTGTATATATATATATATATATATATATACACACACACACACACACACACACCCAACCAAACCAACACACACACAAACAAACTACACATTCCATTTGTATATATAATATATATATATTTTTATATTTCATAAAACGGCATTAGCACTTACCCGTCCAGAAGTACATCCTGTCCTTGCAGAAACAGCTCCTCAGTTCGTTTGAATCATAACACTCCAAGAGTCCTCAAACAAAAAATCTGTCTCACTTTCAGTTTAGAGTTTGACTTTGCCTTACATTATGTATTCGCCATGATATCTTCAATGAAATCGTTGAAACTACATATTTCCGAAATACAGCTGCGCGTAAAAAGCCTTACAGCAACTCCTCTGATCGTCAAGGCGAAAATGGAGTTTACAACCAAGGAATTGTGGTCCAACCCCAAACCATTACATACTGGCGTTTACCTCAGCTCATTGGCTATCTACCCAGCTAGATTTCAAGAAGATCAGTGGTCATTGGGAAGAAATACAGTCAATCAATGAAGCTTCGCTAACATTATTGGTGCATATTTATCGTTGTCTTCAAATCAGCTCACTTCGGTCAATACTACCAGCAAAAAAACAATGTTATTTGGCTGTGTTGCAAACATCCAGAGGAATGCACTGAAACCCACCATGACTAGATAAATGATTATTTACAGGGGTGAATCACGCCGAATGCTCCGTAAAAAATTGATAGAGATGGAATTCAAGGCACAAACGGTTTGCAAAATTTATCGATTTAGGCTATAAAAATGGATTTTATCAAAGAAAACGGCACTTCATTTGATCAATGGGACACTCAGAAAGAGAAATACGAGCAAGATATCAGAATGTAAGTCATAATTTTACCTTCAGATATGAATGTGCTGTCATGGCGGAAAATGTTTCTGTTCTTGATTGCTCTTCTCAAACAAAAGCATGGGATTTGTTCTCTGTAATAGCTATTTTAAATTGGAAAACATAGTTTGATTACCAACATTCTTATCTTTTGAAGGGTGTAATACACTTGCATTTTCAAGAATGTTTAATGTTACGAAGTTGTATTTTTAGTTGTCACTCTGAAATTTTTGGCTCAGTGTTCTGTCGCTCATGGGGACACGACGTCAATGCCAAATCTAAGGGTAGAGCTAGAAAATTCAAGCCCCTTGGGTGCTGCCCATGAGTTACATTAGAAGTTCCCATCCAAGAAGGCTCAAGGTCATTAGCCAAAGAAAATTATGTGAATTCACGTTATATCTACAGTAGCTTTATTGGACTGTCCGATCATGTCAACATCATACTTTGAAAATCGTAGCTAGCAGTCATCATGAATAAAGTCGACAATCTACTGGAAAATCCTTTGAAGAGAAATGATAAAACATATTGATGCTCATCGCCCATTGGACATAAACATTACATAACAAATTGGAAATCTCAAATTCAACAATGAGTGGTTTGGAAGGATTCAGTAGCTAACTGCAAGGAATTGCAAATTAATGACTAGCCTGCTATTCAGTGGAGTGGGTGTGTTGTCCCAATTTTCGGTTTAAGGCTCTATTTCCCAAGCTTAAAATGATAAACATTCAACATTGGCCATGCAGTCAACACAGCATGATTTCTGCCATGCTCAAAACAACGGTTAACTCAGAACTGGGAAATCTGACTCCAGTGAGTTCAAGACAACTGGGAACCCAGGAAAAAACTAGCCCCGACTGGGAAAATACGTTTTTAATGGTCTCCCAACTCGGGATTGTAAGTGGGGAACTCTGGCCTCTTTCTAGAGCTACGACCTGAAGATCACTAACGTCATCATGATTCAACCTTTTCTTTTCAGAGTTCCCAGTTGTTTTGAAAGCACCATAAATCCAGAGAATTACAGACATTGATGACAAAGTTTGCCCACGATGGACCGCCGCGCCACCTTCCTGTTCAAGTGAGTCCAATGCAAGGACAAGGAGAGTCCAAAATGCTGCCGCATTGTATGCTGCTGCATAAATGATGTAATATTCCAGGCAGATATGCATATTGTAGCTAAGAAAGTAATACTAAGTGTATGTTGTGTAGTAAGCTGTTAGTAGCCCATGTGCCTCACCCTAATAATTTGGTCTATTTTCACCTCTTAAATGTGCCTACTGTTCTGACTTGGTTCTGACTTGGTGGTGCACATGTAGCCTATAACCTGTTTTTAAGAAATTGAATCATCGAATATTGTATGAGCTTTCAGTTTCTGCTTATATGCCCACTTTATTTATCCTACGGTTCTGACTTGGTGTATATGGAGAACACTGTAAGAACAGCCCATGTTCTGAATTATGTTGCTGTACATTTCAAAAGTGCTGAACAAATAGTTATATTGATTACATCCGTCCTAGCTCACTCATCGTTGTCTTAATCGGAATTACGGATAGCCTTGTCGTCCCCTTATGCCATATATTGTCCATTTCAATTGTCAGTAGAAACTGCATTGTTTAAGCAAGTCAGCCGTATCAGCTATGTTTTTATTAAAGGCAGTAAATGAGGCTGAATGACATTTTTCACTACCAGGCAAGGCTTCGCTGATAGCCAGATGTAGCAGTGGTAATGTGTTGGGACTGCTGACTCTGCTGTTGGGTCATCTTTATGTAGGCCCTAACAGTTTGTGGGAACAGTTTGTCACCGTTATAGTGCAATTAATGTATTGTTTAGTATTCTGTTGTGTTGTGTAGTGGCATTGCTGGCATGCATCACCAATGTAAATATTTTTTGGGCACCATCAAGATGCTAAAATCGCCACTGAAATTAAGTTTTGCATCATGCGATAGAGTCTTTATGGATGTGTTATGAATGACCGAATGTGTCTCACTTAAAACTAAATATTACATGACCCTGCATAATGTGTCAATAAATAGGTTAATATTCTGCTGATTTATGAAGGTTCTCTCATGATCCACAGGTTACTGCCGGGTGTGAGAGGAATTTAAATAAGTTGATGGACCTGCAAAGCTTGCGTTTGTGTATGTGTGTGTGTGTCAGAACCAATATGATTTGGAGTAGGTCCGCACCAGGTATTCCTCTTTTGTTCCAATGCTGGAGACCAGGGCTTGATTACAACCTGTGACGATAGTGCCAACACTATGTGGCAGGTCTTTCAGCGGGGGAGTGGGTGAATGTGTCAAAGAACTGACTGGGCCCAGCGCCACGCGGTATGGCTCGTTATTGTTGTTTGTGTGCTGAGGAACATGTAACTTGGTTCCAGAAGAAAGACACTTTACATTTACTTAGGCTGGGGGCTTTCATAAAGGTACATGTGTCTTGGTGTAATGTCGTCCCCAGGCTTTTGTACACATAGCACATACAAGCCTAGGATATCAACCAGTCAACGTTGGCCTTAGTGGAAGTGACCATAGAATTCTATAGGAGTGACCTTACTGAGTAAAGTATTTGTCATCATCACTACTTAAAACTGTGAAAAAGTCATAATTATGGATAACCCCTAACCATTTTCAAAATGTATCTTCTAAAAATGTGATTTGAAACCTAACCCTAACTAATGAAGGCCAAGTTTGATGTGCTGGTCCACCAGACTATCAGCGCATTTGGGCAGAAGTTTCTGGAAATGAGATTAGGTGTAATGTGACTAACATGAAATCACTTTAGAGTGTATGCCATCCTTCAGCACAACATGTCACCCTTTATAAAACATACTTTTATATTATATTAGACATAGTGGTTAATGTCACACAGTTATGCCATGGTTATTAATGCTTTCTAATAGTAGTGCTTATGAAGGCATTATGAAGGCTTTTAAGGCTTTTAAGCCTTTATAAGCTGAACGTAATTTAAAGTGGGACCTATAGTTCTATCATAGATTCTGCAAACACACCAGGACTGACACCCAACCCATCTCTCTAATTGCTTTCCCTTATATGTGAGAGGGGAAATGAAAGGGAATTTTAAGATCCTGTAACAAGTCAAAGTAATATACATATTAATCGCCTATCAATTACGATTCTGAAGAGTAGAATAGGACTTGGGCCCCACCTCTGACCAATGCCCACAGAGAATCAAATTGTGTTTTCAACAATTATCCATTAATACATTCCAAGGTCATCTTGGCATTATGTTCTTGACAGTTGTTAGAAAAAATTGAAGCAGTTATGAGCCAACTTTTCTGTCTGTCTATCTGTACATTGACAGAGTTACCTAATCATGCAGACAGTCTTGTGTGAGTGTATTTGTGTGTGAGCGTGCATATGTGTGTACCGTACGTCATACGCATGTGTATCCTACCTAAAGTTGAGGACAATGAGTGCACTGTAAGGATGTGTGTAGGATGTGTGGCTGTTGTTGCTGCTCAGGTTACTACCCCAGAAGTAATTTCTCCAGATGCTGTTGAGGGGGGTGGCTGGGTTCAGGTCCTGGAAGAGAGACACATCAAAAAAGAGATGTGACACATGGCTGGGGACTTCCGCACACGTTCCTCTACCGTTCAGAGTGCTGTTGACATCTGACTGCTGACATTTTTTTGCTTGATAATACAAGTAAAATATGTTTGCACTCAGTTTGCAAGTACTCTAGGCAGGCAAACGCTATTGGTGTGTTCGAGCCCTTAGAAACACACACATTGATGTGTATATGTATGACTTGGAAAACGACATAAGTATAGTGTGTACTGTATGCGCTAGTGATGCACAGGTTGACTCATAACCTGCAGTCCACGGTTAAATCCGGTTATATCCTCCGGCAGGTTTAGGGTCATGTAATATTGTGTTGGATTGAAGAAAGAGAAAACAATACATTTAAAAAAATCCAGAAATGTATAATTCTTGTAAAATGTATATACAGTGGGGAGAACAAGTATTTGAAACACTGCCAATTTTGCAGGTTTTCCTACTTACAAAGCATGTAGAGGTCTGTGAGAAACTGAATCTAAAACAAAAATCCAGAAAATCACATTGTATGATTTTAAAGTAATTAATTTGCATTTTATTGCATGACATAAGTATTTGAAACATCAGAAAAGCAGAACTTAATATTCGGTACAGAAACCTTTGTTTGCAATTACAGAGATCCCACTCCTCCATACAGACCTTCTCCAGATCCTTCAGGTTTTGGGGCTGTCGCTGGGCAATACTGACTTTCAGCTCCCTCCAAAGATTTTCTATTGGGTTCAGGTCTGGAGACTGGCTAGGCCACTCCAGGACCTTGAGATGCTTCTTACAGAGCCACTCCTTAGTTGCACTGGCTGTGTGTTTTGGGAAGTTGTCATGCTAGACGACCCAGCCACGACCCATCTCCAATGCTCTTACTGAGGGAAGGAGATTGTTGGCCAAGATCTCGCGATACATGGCCCCATTCATCCTCCCCTCAATACGGTGCAGTCGTCCTGTCCCCTTTGCAAAAAAGGATCCCCAAGAATGATGTTTCCACCTCCATGCTTCACGGTTGGGATGGTGTTCCCATCCTTCTTCTTCCTCCAAACACGGCGAGTGGAGTTTAGACCAAAAAGCTCTATTTTTGTCTCATCAGACCACATGACCTTCTCCCATTCCTCCTCTGGATCATCCAGATGGTCATTGGCAAACTTCAGATGGGCCTGGACTTGCTGGCTGGCTTGAGCAGGGGGACCTTGCGTGCGCTGCAGGATTTTAATCCATGACGGCCTAGTGTGTTACTAATGGTTTTCTTTGAGACTGTTGTCCCAGCTCTCTTCAGGTCATTGACCAGGTCCTGCCGTGTAGTTCTGGGCTGACCCCTCACCTTCCTCATGATCATTGATGCCCCATGAGGTGAGAACTTGCATGGAGCCACAGACCGAGGGTATAGGACCGTCATCTTGAACCAACAGTTGTTGCCTTCTCACCAAGCTGCTTGCCTATTGTCCTGTGGCCCATCCCAGCTGTGTGCAGGTCTACAATTTCATCCCTGATGTCCTTACACAGCTCTCTGGTCTTGGCCATTGTGGAGAGATTGGAGTCTGTTTGATTGAGTGTGTGGACAGGTGTCTTTTATACAGGTAAAGAGTTCAAACAGGTGCAATTAAGACAGGTAATGAGTGGAGAACAGGAGGGCTTCTTAAATAAAAACTAACAGGTCTGTGAGAGCCGGAATTCTTACTGGTTGGTAGGTGATCAAATACTTATGTCATGCAATAAAATGTGAATGAATTACTTAAAAATCATACAATGTGATTTTCTGGATTTTTGTTTTAGATTCCGTCTCTCACAGTTGAAGTGTAACTATGATAAAAATTACAGACCTCTACATGCTTTGGAAGTAGAAAAACCTGCAAAATCAGCAGTGTGTCAAATACTTGTTTTCCCCACTGTAAATAGGCTACATTGAGGCTGTTCATTAATTCTTTTGGCTATGTTGAGGCTTTTCTTTCTTTTTTTGGCTACATTGAGGCTTTTCATTCATTTTTTGGCTACATTGAGGCTTTTCATTATTTAAAAAAAACTACATTGAGGCTTTCCGTTCGATTTTTGGGGGGCTATGTTGAGGCTTTTATTTTCTTTTTTTTGCTACGTTGAGGCTTTCTTTCTTTTTTTGGGCTACATTGCATTAGTGTGTAAACGTAACCCAATTTTTTTTATTGCAATCCCAAAACGTCTTTGCTCTGCGAAAGTAGCAGAGTTAACAGAGAAGATTACTGATGTCAACTAGATTGAAGCATTCATTTGATAATTCATTACAGTGGTGCAAAAAAGTATTTAGTCAGCCACCAATTGTGCAAGTTCTCCCATTTAAAAAGATGAGAGGCCTGTAATTTTCATCATAGGTACACTTCAACTGTGACAGACAACATGAGAGAAATCACATTGTAGGATTTTTAATGAATTTAATTGCAAAAAATGGTGGAGAATTAGTATTTGTTCAATAACACAAGTTTCTCAATACTTTGTTATATACCCTTTGTTGGCAATGACAGAGGTCACATGTTTTCTGTAAGTCTTCACAAAGTTTTCACATACTGTTGCTGGTATTTTGGCCCATTCTTCCATGCAGATCTCCTCTAGAGCAGTGATGTTTTGGGGCTGTTACCTACATGTGCATATTTCCTAAATTACCTTGACACCAGTGCCCCTGCACATTGACTCTGTACCGGTACACCCTGTATATAGCCTCGCTATTGTTATTTTACTGCTGCTCTTTAATTATTTGTTACCAATCTATTTTTTACTTAACACATATTTTTCTTAGCACGTGTGACAAATACAATATGATTTGATTTAGTTGGACAGTTGCAGATGGGTTAACCTGTTAAGCTTACCCCCTACTTTTTCGAACATTCTGTTAAAAATCTCGCAACATTTCAGCGCCCTGCTACTCATGCCAGGAATATAGTATATGCATATGATTAGTATGTGTGGATAGAAAACACTCAGACGTTTATAAAACTGGTTAAATCACAGCTGTGGTTTTAACATAACGTGCGTTTCATTGAAAAGTGCAGGAAAATCTGATCACTGAAAGTGGAAAAATATATCCATCCGCCGCTTCAACCCATTGTTATGGGCGAAAGACATTAAATATGGCTGAGGTTGCAGTACCTACAGCTTCCACACGATGTCAACAGTCTTGTCATTTGCCTAGGATTTGTTTATATGCCATTTAGCGGACGCTTTTATCCAAAGCAACTTACAGTCATGTGTGCATACATTCTACGTATGGGTGGTCCCGGGAATCGAACCCACTACCCTGGCGTTACAAGCGCCATGCTCTACCAACTGAGCTACAAACGAACAAGAGACAGCCCATTTCTTCCGGTCTCCGACCGGATATTTTGGTTGAGAAATAGACGGACAGTATTTCAAGATGGATCCCTATAGAAAACACTTCGTCTCGTGATTAATTTGATCGCTTATTAACGTTTACTAATACCTAAAGTTGCATTACAAAAGTATTTCGAAGTGTTTTGTGAAAGTTTATTGTTGACTTTTTGAATTAAAAAAAAATGACGTTACGATATGAAACGCTATTTTTTTCATTTATCACACAGTCTACATAGAACGATATCTAGGCTATATATGGACCGATTTAATCGAAAAAAAAGATCCAATAGTGATTATGGGACATCTAGGAGTGCCAACAAAGAAGATGGTCTAATGTAATGAATGTTTTATATTTTATTGTGCGGTTTGTGTAGCGCCGAATATGCTAATTATTTTGTTTACGTCCCCTGCGGGTCTTTTGTGGTGTTACATGCTATCAGATAATAGCTTCTCATGCTTTCGCCGAAAAGCATTTTAAAAATCGGACTTGTTGCCTGGATTCACAACGAGTGTAGCTTTAATTCAATACCCTGCATGTGTATTTTAATGAACGTTTGAGTTTTAACTAATACTATTAGCATTTAGCGTAGCGCATTTGCATTTCCAGAGCTCTAGATGGGACGCCTGCGTGCCAGGTAGAAGCAAATCAAATCAAATCAAATCAAATTTTATTTGTCACATACACATGGTTAGCAGATGTTAATGCGAGTGTAGCGAAATGCTTGTGCTTCTAGTTCCGACAATGCAGTGATAACCAACAAGTAATCTAACTAACAATTCCAAAACTACTGTCTTATACACAGTGTAAGGGGATAAGGAACATGTACATAAGGATATATGAATGAGTGATGGTACAGAGCAGCATACAGTAGATGGTATCGAGTACAGTATATACATATGAGATGAGTGTGTAGACAAAGTAAACAAAGTGGCATAGTTAAAGTGGCTAGTGATACATGTGTTACATAAGGATGCAGTCGATGATGTAGAGTACAGTATATACATATGCATATGAGATGAATAATGTAGGGTAAGTAACATTATATAAGGTAGCATTGTTTAAAGTGGCTAGTGATATATTTACATCATTTCCCATCAATTCCCATTATTAAAATGGCTGGAGTTGGGTCAGTGTCAATGACAGTGTGTTGGCAGCAGCCACTCAGTGTTAGTGGTGGCTGTTTAACAGTCTGATGGCCTTGAGATAGAAGCTGTTTTTCAGTCTCTCGGTCCCAGCTTTGATGCACCTGTACTGACCTCGCCTTCTGGATGATAGCGGGGTGAACAGGCAGTGGTTCGGGTGGTTGATGTCCTTGATGATCTTTATGGCCTTCCTGTAACAACGGGTGGTGTAGGTGTCCTGGAGGGCAGGTAGTTTGCCCCCGGTGATGCGTTGTGCAGTCCTCACTACCCTCTGGAGAGCCTTACGGTTGAGGGAGGAGCAGTTGCCGTACCAGGCGGTGATACAGCCCGCCAGGATGCTCTCGATTGTGCATCTGTAGAAGTTTGTGAGTGCTTTTGGTGACAAGCCGAATTTCTTCAGCCTCCTGAGGTTGAATAGGCGCTGCTGCGCCTTCTTCACGACGCTGTCAGTGTGAGTGGACCAATTCAGTTTGTCTGTGATGTGTATGCCGAGGAACTTAAAACTAGCTACCCTCTCCACTACTGTTCCATCGATGTGGATAGGGGGGTGTTCCCTCTGCTGTTTCCTGAAGTCCACAATCATCTCCTTAGTTTTGTTGACGTTGAGTGTGAGGTTATTTTCCTGACACCACACTCCGAGGGCCCTCACCTCCTCCCTGTAGGCCGTCTCGTCATTGTTGGTAATCAAGCCTACCACTGTTGTGTCGTCTGCAAACTTGATGATTGAGTTGGAGGCGTGCGTGGCCACGCAGTCGTGGGTGAACAGGGAGTACAGGAGAGGGCTCAGAACGCACCCTTGTGGGGCCCCCGTGTTGAGGATCAGCGGGGAGGAGATGTTGTTGCCTACCCTCACCACCTGGGGGCGGCCCGTCAGGAAGTCCAGTACCCAGTTGCACAGGGCGGGGTCGAGACCCAGGGTCTCGAGCTTGATGACGAGCTTGGAGGGTACTATGGTGTTGAATGCCGAGCTGTAGTCGATGAACAGCATTCTCACATAGGTATTCCTCTTGTCCAGGTGGGTTAGGGCAGTGTGCAGTGTGGTTGAGATTGCATCGTCTGTGGACCTATTTGGGCGGTAAGCAAATTGGAGTGGGTCTAGGGTGTCAGGTAGGGTGAAGGTGATATGGTCCTTGACTAGTCTCTCAAAGCACTTCATGATGACGGAAGTGAGTGCTACGGGCGGTAGTCGTTTAGCTCAGTTACCTTAGCTTTCTTGGGAACAGGAACAATGGTGGCCCTCTTGAAGCATGTGGGAACAGCAGACTGGTATAGGGATTGATTGAATATGTCCATAAACACACCGGCCAGCTGGTCTGCGCATGCTCTGAGGGCGCGGCTGGGGATGCCGTCTGGGCCTGCAGCCTTGCGAGGGTTAACACGTTTAAATGTCTTACTCACCTCGGCTGCAGTGAAGGAGAGACCGCATGTTTCCGTTGCAGGCCGTGTCAGTGGCACTGTATTGTCCTCAAAGCGGGCAAAAAAGTTATTTAGTCTGCCTGGGAGCAAGACATCCTGGTCCGTGACTGGGCTGGATTTCATCTTGTAGTCCGTGATTGACTGTAGACCCTGCCACATGCCTCTTGTGTCTGAGCCATTGAATTGAGATTCCACTTTGTCTCTGTACTGACGCTTAGCTTGTTTAATAGCCTTACGGAGGGAATAGCTGCACTGTTTGTATTCAGTCATGTTGCCAGACACCTTGCCCTGGTTAAAAGCAGTGGTTCGCGCTTTCAGTTTCACGCGAATGCTGCCATCAATCCACGGTTTCTGGTTAGGGAATGTTTTTATCGTTGCTATGGGAACGACATCTTCGACGCACGTTCTAATGAACTCGCACACCGAATCAGCGTATTCGTCAATATTCCCATCTGACGCAATACGAAACATGTCCCAGTCCACGTGATGGAAGCAGTCTTGGAGTGTAGAGTCAGCTTGGTCTGACCAGCGTTGGACAGACCTCAGCGTGGGAGCCTCTTGTTTTAATTTCTGCCTGTAGGCAGGGATCAGCAAAATGGAGTCGTGGTCAGCTTTTCCGAAAGGGGGCGGGGCAGGGCCTTATATGCGTCGCGGAAGTTAGAGTAACAATGATCCAAGGTTTTACCACCCCTGGTTGCGCAATCGATATGCTGATAAAATTTAGGGAGTCTTGTTTTCAGATTGGCTTTGTTAAAATCCCCAGCTACAATGAATGCAGCCTCCGGATAAATGTTTTCCAGTTTGCAAAGAGTTAAATAAAGTTCGTTCAGAGCCATCGATGTGTCTGCTTGGGGGGGGATATATACGGCTGTGATTATAATCGAAGAGAATTCTCTTGGAAGATAATGCGGTCTACATTTGATTGTGAGGAATTCTAAAACAGGCGAACAGAAGGATTTGAGTTCCTGTATGTTTCCTTCATCACACCATGTCCCGTTAGTCATGAGGCATACGCCCCCGCCACTCTTCTTACCAGAGAGATGTTTGTTTCTGTCGAGGTTAATAGCAGTTGCGGGCGGGTATGGGTGAACAAAAACTGACCCATGCAGCACTAATATGCACTATAACTCTGATTCTATTACAAGCTACCACTTTACTTGACACCCAGCGGAAAAAGTATTTAATTGTCATACTTGAGTAAAAGTAAAAATACCTTAATGGAAAATAACTCACGTAAAAGTGAAAGTCACCCACTAAAGTACTACTTGAGTAAAAGTCTAACAGTATTTGGTTTTAAATATACTTAGGTATCAAAAGTAAAATGGAAGTGCTAAAATATACCTAAGCATCAAAAGTATAAGTATAACTATTTTCAACATGCTTATAATGGGCAACCAGAAGGCACACTTTTCTTGTTTTTTATTTATCCACGAATAGCCAGTGGGCACACTCCAACAATATGATATAATTGACAAATTAAGCATTTGTGTTTAGTGAGTCAACCAGATCAGAGGCAGTAGGGATGACCAGGGATGTTATCTTGATAAGTGTGTGAATTGGACTATTTTCCTGTCAAAATGTAATGTCCATCAGAGCTAGTGCCAGAGAATTTCATGTTCATTTCTGTTCCAAAAGACACTTCCAATGTCGTTTTAATTGATTTAGTAGCACGCCCAATCGGCCTCACAACCGCAGGCCACGTGTACGGTGTCAAGTGGGCGAGCGGTTTGCTGATGTCAACGGTGTGACCAGAGTGCCCAATGCAAAATTGCATTAGGTCAAAGGCAATTTGAATGCACAGAAATACCGTGACGAGATCCCGAGGCCAAGTGTCGTGGCATCCATCCGCCGCCATCACCTCATGTTTCAGCATGATAAGGGATAGCCCAATGTCTCAATGATCTGTAAACAATTCCTGGAAGCTGAACACAACAGACGTGTTTACGTGCCTCTGTGCTTTTTGTTGCCAACCTTACTTTGCCACCTGACAAATTTATGTTTTTTACTTTTTAAATACTATTTATATTTTTAGTTTTTCCTCACTCAACTTTTTTTCATTCAACTTTTTCACTCCAGACGTTTTATCTAGACATGGTTCGTCTGGACTTCCAGCAGCCGAAGCTAAGAAGTAACATTAACATGATGTCTTCTATGTAATTGCAGTCGTTGTACTCATAATATACTAGCTGCAAGCCCAGCTTCAGACGCAATCGTTAGGCAAGGGTCATTTCAGTGTAGGAAAGGATGAAACAGTACAGATAGTAACGTTAGTATAAATCCCCTCGCACGATCCCCGCAGACGGACAACTTTCTCATGGCTTATGGAGGGAAATACTGTAGGAATGCTCAACCGATGTCGCTCATTCAGCCGACAGAAACTTTCAACCGGTTTTCCCCATTTAGCAGCGAGTCGGAGTCTGAGGCAGAGCCTTCTCTGGTCTCTAATCCTCCCGTTACGGGGTCTGATACGCCGAAGCTTCCCACCATTAGCTCGGACAATTTGAAAACCCTAGTCATTGGCGACTCCATTACCCGCAATATTAGACTTCAAACGAATCATCCAGTGATCATACACTGTTTATAAGGGGGGCAGGGCTACCGACGTTAAGGCTAATCTGAAGATGGTGCTGGCTAAAGCTAAAACTGGCGACTGTAGAGAGTTTAGAGATATTGTCATCCACGTCGGCACCAACGGTGTTAGGATGAAACAGTCAGAGGCCACCAAGCGCAACATAGCTTCAGCGTGTAAATCAGCAAGAAAGATGTGTCGGCATCGAGTAATTGTCTCTGACCCCCTCCCAGTTTCAACCAACTCAATCGCTGGTTGAAAACTGTTTTCTGCCCCTCCCAAAAGATAGAATTTGTAGATAATTGGCCCTCTTTCTGGGACTCACACACAAACAGGACCAAGCCTAGCCTGTTGAGGAGTGACGGACTCCATCCTAGCTGGAGGAGTGCTCTCATCTTATCTATAAACATAGACAGGGCTCTATCTCCCCTAGCTCCACAATGAAATAGGGTGCAGGCCAGGCAGCAGCTTAGTGGAGACTGCCATTAGCACAGTCAGTGTAGTCATCTCAGCTATCCCCATTGAGACCGTGGCTGTGCCTCGACCTCGGTTGGGAAAACTAAACATGGCGGTGTTCTCCTTAGCAATCTCACTGGAATAAAGACCTCCTCCATTCCTGCCATTATTGAAAGAGATCGCGATACCTCACAACTCAAAATATGGCTACTTAATGTAGATCCCTCACTTCAAAAGCAGTTATAGCCAATGCACTAATCACTGATCATAATCCTGATGTGATTGGCCTGGTGTTTGCTATCATTTACGATAGTAAATTTCAATTTACAAAAAAAACTATGTTTTCGTCTTTTCAGCTTCTAGTCATGAAATCTATGCAGCCTACCCAATGACTTTTTATACGTACTGTTTACAGGCCTCCTGGGCCATATACAGCATTCCTCACTGAGGTCCCTGAATTCCTATCGGACCTTGCAGTCATAGCAGGTAATATTCTAATTTTTGGTGACTTTAATATTGACATGGAAAAGTCCACAGACCCACTCCAAAATGCTTTTGGAGCCATTATCGACTCAGTGGGTTTTGTCCAACATGTTTCTGGACCTACTCTGTGCCACAGTCATACTCTGGACCTAGTTTTGTCCCATGGAATAAATGTTGTGGATCTTAATGTTGTTCCTCATAACCCTGGACTATCGGACCACCATTTTATTACTTTTGCAGTCACAACAAGTAATCTGCTAAGACCCAAACCAAGGAGCATCAAAAGTCATGCTATAAATTCTCAGACAACCCAAAGATTCCTTGATGCCCTTCCAGACTTCCTCTGCCTACCCAAGTACATCAGAGAACAAAAATCAGTTAACCACCTAACTGAGGAACTCAATTTAACCTTGCGCAATACCCTAGGTGCAGTTGCACCCCTAAAAACTAAAAACATTTGTCATAAGAAACTAGCTCCCTGGTATACAGAAAATACCCGAGCTCTGAAGCAAGCTTCCAGAAAATTGGAACGGAAATGGCGCCACACCAAACTGGAAGTCTTCCGACTAGCTTGGAAAGACAGTACCATGCAGTATCAAAGAGCCCACACTGCTGCTCGATCATTCTATTTTTCCAAGCGACGAGCAATCCCGTACCCGGGAGCGTAATCATAGCCTCAAGCACATTACCATAACGCAATGTTTCCTATTCATGAAAATCGCAAATGAAATGAAATAAATATATTCAAACACAAGCTTAGCCTTTTGTTAACAACACTGTCATCTCAGATTTTCAAAATATGCGTTACAGCCAACGCTACACAAGCATTTGTGTAAGAGTATTGATAGCCTAGCATAGCATTAAGCCTATTATTCAGCAGGCAACATTTTCACAAAAACAAGAAAAGCATTCAAATGAAATCATTTACCTTTGAAGAACTTCGGATGTTTTCAATGAGGAGACTCTCAGTTAGATAGCAAATGTTCAGTTTTTCCAAAAATATTATTTGTGTAGGAGAAATCCCTCCGTTTTGTTCATCACTTTTGGCTAAGAAAAAAAAGCAAATTAATTCACTACAACGCCAAACTTTTTTCCAAATTAACTCCATAATATCGACAGAAACATGGCAAACGTTGTTTAGAATCATCCTCAAGGTGTTTTTCACATATCTATTCGATGATAAGTCCTTTGTGGCAGTTGGGTTTCTCCTCAGTAGCAAACGGAAAAGTACTTGCAGCTGGAGATTACGCAATAATTGCAACGGAGGACACCAAGCGACCACCTGGTAAATGTAGTCTCTTAGGGTCAATCTTCCAATGATATGCCTACAAATACGTTGCAATATTGCAGACACCTTGGGGAAAACGTGGAAAAGGTAAGCTGACTCCTAGCTCCTCCACAGCCATATAACCAGTTAAGGTTCAGGACAATACTTCCCCCTTCGGAAGAATTGCGTGCCCATAGTAAACTGAAAAACAATCTGTCCAAAATTGCTAATATATGCATATAATAATTATTATTGAATAGAAAACACTCTAAAGCTTCTAAAACCGTTTGAATTATGTCTTTAAGTATAGCAGAACTCACAGGGCAGGCAATCTCCACAACTATTTTTGGGTGCCTGAAATTTGGGGCAACTTTGACGTCATCGCCCCACCCTGCCCAACCAGCTATGGATCTGGAGACACTTTCTTGTCCTCAATCAGTACAGCGTTTAATTGTGCAAATCCCTTGAGCCTTTGGTAGGCAAAAGACTGAGTGTCGCGAGAAAATACAAGGATACGAGAGCGCGCTTTTTGGAGACACGTCCCTTTGTTCCAGATGGCCTGCGAAGAAGCACATTCGTCCGAGAGATTAGATAATTGTTTTGTACGTTTAGAATATCCTAAAGCTTGATTCTGCACTTAGTTTGACCAGTTTAGTCAACATATAATATGTAATTTTGAAGTTTTGATGCGCAACTGTTCGTGACCAGAAGTAATTTTTGGTAGTATTTCAGCTGGAACTTGCAGCATATAGTAATACAAAGACACACGACTTGAAACCAAACAATGTTTTGGGTAAGTATGACTTCTTCCACTACATTCTGATCGAAGACCAACAAAGGTAAGGGAATATTTATGTTGTAATTTTGTGTTTCTGTTGACTCCAACATAGCGGAGAAATATTGCTTATGTCTGAGCGCCGTCTTAGATTATTGAAAAATGAACGATTTCTGTAATGTTAAAAAGAAATGTGACAAAGCGATTGCATTAAGAAGCAGTGTATCTTTCTAACTATATGTAGAACATGTATATTTAGTCAAAGTTTATGATGTGTATTGCTGTTATCTGGCGTTATCTGGCGGAGTTATCTAAATTTCTCCTGACATTTTTTAGCATTTTCTGAACACGGCGTCAATGTAAACGGTGATTTATGGATATAAATTGCATATTATTGAAAAAAAACAAATGTACTGTGTAACATGTCCTATTACTGTCATCTGATGAAGATTTTCAAAAGGTTAGTGAATTATTTTTCTTTTAATCCTGCGTTTGTGATTACATCTTTTGTTCGACAAAATGGCTGTATATCGGCTGTGTCTTTGGTGGTGGTTTGACATAAATATGTGCTATGTTTTTGCCGTAAAACATTTTAGAAATCTGACACGCTGGCTAGATGAACAAGGAGTTTATCTTTCATTTGAGCTATTGGACTTGTTAATGTGTGGAGGTTAAATATTTCTAAGAATATTTTTGCATTCTGTGCACCACTGTTTCAGTTGAGCGGGGGGGGGGGTACCCCTAGGGGAACCTGTACCGTTAACACGGAGTCATTGCCATGAGGCGGTTTCAAAAAATGCGGCACTTCCTGATTGTATTTTTATCTGGTTTTTTTTCAGTAACATCAGTTCTGTGGCACTCACAGACAATATCTTTGCAGTTTTGGAAACGTTAGAGTGTTTTCTTTCCAAAGCTGTCAATTATATGCATAGTCGAGCATCTTTTCGTGACAAAATATCTTGTTTAAAACGGGAACGCTTTTCATCCAAAAATTAAAAGAGCACCCCCTATATCGAAGAAGTTAATTGAGGAAAATAAGAACAATCCCAAAATTGATTTTTGATACTGTCACAAAGCTAACTAAAAAGCAACATTCCCAAAGAGAGGATGGCTTTCACTTCAGCAGTAATACATTCATGAACTTCTTTGAGGAAAAGATCATGATCATTAGAAAGCAAATTACAGACTCCTCTTGAAAATCTGGGTATTCCTACAAAGCTCATTTGTCCTGAGTCTGCAAAACTTTGCCAGGACCAAGGATCAAGAGAGACACTCAAGTGTTTTAGTACTATATCTCTTGACACAATGATGAAAATAATCATGGCCTCTAAACCTTCAAGCTGCATTCTGGAACCTATTCCAACTAAACTACTGAAAGAGCTACTTCCTGTGCTTGGCCCTCCTATGTTGAACATAAAAAACGGCTCTCTATCCACCGGATGTGTACCAAACTCACTAAAAGTGGCAGTAATACAGAATCTCTTGAAAAAGCCAAACCTTGACCCAGAAATTATTTAAAAACTAAATCAGCCTATATCGAATCTTCCATTCCTCTCTAAAATTTTAGAAAAAGCTGTTGCGCAGCAACTCACTGCCTTCCTGAAGACAAACAATGTATACGAAATGCTTCAGTCTGGTTTTAGACGCCATCATAGCACTGAGACTGCACTTGTGAAGGTGGTACATTACCTTTTTAATGGAGTCAGACCGAGGCTCTGCATCTGTCCTCGTGCTCTTAGACCTTAGTACTGCTTTTGATACCAACGATCACCAAATTCTTTTGGAGAGATTGGAAACCCAAATTGGTCTACATGGACAAGTTCTTGTCATGTTTGTCATTTATTATCATGTCTTGTCCCTGTGCTCCCCATTCTATTCGTTTCCCTCTGCTGGTCTTATTAGGTTCTTTCCCTCTTTCTATCCCTCTCTCTCCCCCTCCCTCTCTCACTCTCTCGCTCTCTCTTCTCTCTATCGTTCCGTTCCTGCTCCCAGCTGTTCCTATTCCCCTAATCATCATTTAGTCTTCCCACACCTGTTCCCGATCCTTTCCCCTGATTGGAGTCCCTATTTATTCCTTTGTGTTCCGTTCCTGTCCTGTCGGTTCCTTGTTTAGAATTCACCGTGCTGTGATTGTGTATCGCCCTGTCCTGTCGTGTTTTTGCTGTGATTGTGTATCGCCCTGTCCTGTCGTGTTTTTTGCCTTCATCAGATGCTGCGTGTGAGCAGGTGTCTCTGTCAACTACGGCCTGCGCCTACCCGGCGACCTGCAGTCTGTGGCCGCTTCTCCTGTTATTCCCTCTACAGACTAGAGGATTTCTGTTATTCCCTGTTTGGACTTGAATAAACTCTGTTTCTGTTAAGTCGCTTTTGGGTCCTCTTTCACCTGCATGACAGAAGGAACCGACCAAGGAATGGACCCAGCGACTTCAGACGCTCGTTACACTGCCGTCGAGATCCAAGGAGCCATGCTCGGCAGACACGAGCAGGAATTGTCTGCTGCTCGCCATGCCGCGGAGAACCTGGCCGCTCAGGTTTCCGACCTCTCTGGACAGTTCCAGAGTCTACGTCTCGTGCCACCTGTTACTTCCTGGCCTGCCGAGCCTCCAGAACCTAGGGTTAATAACCCACCTTGCTACTCCGGGCAGCCCACTGAGTGCCGCTCCTTTCTCACGCAGTGTGAGATTGTGTTCTCTCTCCAACCCAACACATACTCTAGAGAGAGAGCTCGGGTTGCTTACGTCATTTCACTCCTTACTGGCCGGGCTCGAGAATGGGGCACAGCTATCTGGGAGGCAAGGGCTGATTGCTCTAACAAGTTCCAGAACTTTAAAGAGGAGATGATTCGGGTTTTTGACCGTTCAGTTTTTGGTGGGGAGGCTTCTAGGGCCCTGGCTTCCTTATGCCAAGGTGAACGGTCCATAACGGATTATTCTATTGAGTTTCGCACTCTTGCTGCCTCTAGTGAGTGGAACGAGCCGGCGCTGCTCGCTCGTTTTCTGGAGGGACTCCACGCAGTGGTTAAGGATGAGATTCTCTCCCGGGAGGTTCCTTCAGATGTGGACTCTTTGATTGCTCTCGCCATCCGCATAGAACGACGGGTAGATCTTCGTCACCGGGCTCGTGGAAGAGAGCTCGCATCAACGGTGTTTCCCTGCTCCGCATCGCAACCATCTCCCTCCTCTGGCTTTGAGACTGAGCCCATGCAGCTGGGAGGGATTCGCATCTCGACTAAGGAGAGGGAACGGAGGATCACCAACCGCCTGTGCCTCTATTGCGGAGTTGCTGGACATTTTGTTAATTCATGTCCAGTAAAAGCCAGAGCTCATCTGTAAGCGGAGGGCTACAGGTGAGCGCAACTACTCAAGTCTCTCCATCAAAATCCTGTACTACTTTGTCGGTCCATCTACGCTGGACCGGTTCGGGTGCTACATGTAGTGCCTTGATAGACTCTGGGGCTGAGGGTTGTTTCATGGACGAAGCATGGGTTCGGAAACATGACATTCCTTTCAGAGAGTTAGAGAAGCCTACGCCCATGTTCGCCTTAGATGGTAGTCATCTTCCCAGTATCAGATTTGAGACACTACCTTTAACCCTCACAGTATCTGGTAACCACAGTGAGACTATTTCTTTTTTGATTTTCCGTTCACCGTTTACACCTGTTGTTTTGGGTCATCCCTGGCTAGTATGTCATAATCCTTCTATTAATTGGTCTAGTAATTCTATCCTATCCTGGAACGTTTCTTGTCATGTGAAGTGTTTAATGTCTGCCATCCCTCCCGTTTCTTCTGTCCCTACTTCTCAGGAGGAACCTGGCGATTTGACAGGAGTGCCGGAGGAATATCATGATCTGCGCACGGTCTTCAGTCGGTCCCGAGCCAACTCCCTTCCTCCTCACCGGTCGTATGATTGTAGTATTGATCTCCTTCCGGGGACCACTCCTCCTCGAGGTAGACTATACTCTCTGTCGGCTCCCGAACGTAAGGCTCTCGAGGATTATTTGTCTGTGTCTCTTGACGCCGGTACCATAGTGCCTTCTTCCTCTCCGGCCGGGGCGGGGTTCTTTTTGTTAAGAAGAAGGACGGTACTCTGCGCCCCTGCGTGGATTATCGAGGGCTGAATGACATAACGGTTAAGAATCGTTATCCGCTTCCCCTTATGTCATCAGCCTTCGAGATTCTGCAGGGAGCCAGGTGCTTTACTAAGTTGGACCTTCGTAACGCTTACCATCTCGTGCGCATCAGAGAGGGGGACGAGTGGAAAACGGCGTTTAACACTCCGTTAGGGCATTTTGAGTACCGGGTTCTGCCGTTCGGTCTCGCCAATGCGCCAGCTGTTTTTCAGGCATTAGTTAATGATGTTCTGAGAGACATGCTGAACATCTTTGTTTTTGTCTATCTTGACGATATCCTGATTTTTTCTCCGTCACTCGAGATTCATGTTCAGCACGTTCGACGTGTTCTACAGCGCCTTTTAGAGAATTGTCTCTACGTAAAGGCTGAGAAGTGCTCTTTTCATGTCTCCTCCGTTACTTTTCTCGGTTCCGTTATTTCCGCTGAAGGCATTCAGATGGATTCCGCTAAGGTCCAAGCTGTCAGTGATTGGCCCGTTCCAAGGTCACGTGTCGAGTTGCAGCGCTTTTTAGGTTTCGCTAATTTCTATCGGCGTTTCATTCGTAATTTCGGTCAAGTTGCTGCCCCTCTCACAGCTCTTACTTCTGTCAAGACGTGTTTTAAGTGGTCCGGTTCCGCCCAGGGAGCTTTTGATCTTCTAAAAGAACGTTTTACGTCCGCTCCTATCCTCGTTACTCCTGACGTCACTAGACAATTCATTGTCGAGGTTGACGCTTCAGAGGTAGGCGTGGGAGCCATTCTATCCCAGCGCTTCCAGTCTGACGATAAGGTTCATCCTTGCGCTTATTTTTCTCATCGCCTGTCGCCATCTGAGCGCAACTATGATGTGGGTAACCGTGAACTGCTCGCCATCCGCTTAGCCCTAGGCGAATGGCGACAGTGGTTGGAGGGGGCGACCGTTCCTTTTGTCGTTTGGACAGACCATAAGAACCTTGAGTACATCCGTTCTGCCAAACGACTTAATGCCCGTCAAGCTCGTTGGGCGTTGTTTTTCGCTCGTTTCGAGTTTGTGATTTCTTACCGTCCGGGTAGCAAGAACACCAAGCCTGATGCCTTATCCCGTCTGTTTAGTTCTTCTGTGGCTTCTACTGATCCCGAGGGGATTCTTCCTTATGGGCGTGTTGTCGGGTTAACAGTCTGGGGAATTGAAAGACAGGTTAAGCAAGCACTCACGCACACTGCGTCGCCGCGCTTGTCCTAGTAACCTCCTTTTCGTTCCTGTTTCCACTCGTCTGGCTGTTCTTCAGTGGGCTCACTCTGCCAAGTTAGCTGGTCATCCCGGTGTTCGAGGCACTCTTGCGTCTATTCGCCAGCGCTTTTGGTGGCCGACTCAGGAGCGTGACACGCGCCGTTTCGTGGCTGCTTGTTCGGACTGCGCGCAGACTAAGTCGGGTAACTCTCCTCCTGCCGGTCGTCTCAGACCGCTCCCCATTCCTTCTCGACCATGGTCTCACATCGCCTTAGACTTCATTACCGGTCTGCCTTTGTCTGCGGGGAAGACTGTGATTCTTACGGTTGTCGATAGGTTCTCTAAGGCGGCACATTTCATTCCCCTCGCTAAACTTCCTTCCGCTAAGGAGACGGCACAAATCATTATTGAGAATGTATTCAGAATTCATGGCCTTCCGTTAGACGCCGTTTCAGACAGAGGCCCGCAATTCACGTCACAGTTTTGGAGGGAGTTCTGTCGTTTGATTGGTGCGTCCGTCAGTCTCTCTTCCGGGTTTCATCCCCAGTCTAACGGTCAAGCAGAGAGGGCCAATCAGACGATTGGTCGCATACTACGCAGCCTTTCTTTCAGAAACCCTGCGTCTTGGGCAGAACAGCTCCCCTGGGCAGAATACGCTCACAATTCGCTTCCTTCGTCTGCTACCGGGTTATCTCCGTTTCAGAGTAGTCTGGGTTACCAGCCTCCTCTGTTCTCATCCCAGCTTGCCGAGTCCAGCGTTCCCTCCGCTCAAGCGTTTGTCCAACGTTGTGAGCGCACCTGGAGGAGGGTGAGGTCTGCACTTTGCCGTTACAGGGCACAGACGGTGAGAGCCGCCAATAAACGCAGGATAAAGAGTCCAAGGTATTGTTGCGGCCAGAGAGTGTGGCTTTCCACTCGCAACCTTCCTCTTACGACAGCTTCTCGTAAGTTGACTCCGCGGTTCATTGGTCCGTTCCGTGTCTCCCAGGTCGTCAATCCTGTCGCTGTGCGACTGCTTCTTCCGCGACATCTTCGTCGCGTCCATCCTGTCTTCCATGTCTCCTGTGTTAAGCCCTTTCTTCGCACCCCCGTTCGTCTTCCCTCCCCCCTCCCGTCCTTGTCGAGAGCGCACCTATTTACAAGGTACATAAGATCATGGACATGCGTTCTCGGGGACGGGGTCACCAATACTTAGTGGATTGGGAGGGTTTACGGTCCTGAGGAGAGGAGTTGGGTTCCGTCTCGGGACGTGCTGGACCGTTCACTCATCGATGATTTCCTCCGTTGCCGCCAGGATTCCTCCTCGAGTGCGCCAGGAGGCGCTCGGTGAGTGGGGGGGTACTGTCATGTTTGTCATTTATTATCATGTCTTGTCCCTGTGCTCCCCATTCTATTCGTTTCCCTCTGCTGGTCTTATTAGGTTCTTTCCCTCTTTCTATCCCTCTCTCTCCCCCTCCCTCTCTCACTCTCTCGCTCTCTCTTCTCTCTATCGTTCCGTTCCTGCTCCCAGCTGTTCCTATTCCCCTAATAATCATTTAGTCTTCCCACACCTGTTCCCGATCCTTTCCCCTGATTGGAGTCCCTATTTATTCCTTTGTGTTCCGTTCCTGTCCTGTCGGTTCCTTGTTTAGAATTCACCGTGCTGTGATTGTGTATCGCCCTGTCCTGTCGTGTTTTTGCTGTGATTGTGTATCGCCCTGTCCTGTCGTGTTTTTTGCCTTCATCAGATGCTGCGTGTGAGCAGGTGTCTCTGTCAACTACGGCCTGCGCCTACCTGAAGCGACCTGCAGTCTGTGGCCGCTTCTCCTGTTATTCCCCTCTACAGACTAGAGGATTTCTGTTATTCCCTGTTTGGACTTGAATAAACTCTGTTTCTGTTAAGTCGCTTTTGGGTCCTCTTTCACCTGCATGACAGTTCTGGCCTGATTTAGATCTTATCTGTCGGAAAGATATCAGTTTATCTCTGAATGGTTTGCCCTCTGACAAATCAACCGTTAATTTCAGTGTTCCTCAAGGTTCTGTTTTAGGACCACTATTGTTTCCACTGTATATTTTACCTCTTGGGGATGTCATTCGAAAATATTTGGTACAGCCATAAATACCTACACGTACGCTACAGTTACAAGACTCAGGCCTCCTAATTGTCCCTAGAATTGCTAAGCAAACAGATGGAGGCAGGGCTTTCTCCTATAGAGCTCCATTTTTATGGAATGGTCTGCCTACCCAGGTGAGAGACTCAGACTCGGTCTCAACCTTTAAGTCTTTACTGAAGACTCATCTCTTCAGTAGGTCATATGATTGAGTGTAGTCTGGCCCAGGAGTGTGAAGGTGAACGGAAAGGCTGGAGCGACGAACCGCCCTTGCTGTCTCTTCCTGGCCGGATCCCCTCTCTCCACTGGGATTCTCTGCCTCTACCCCTATTACAAGGGCTGAGTCACTGGCTTACTGGTGCTCTTCCATGCCGTCCCTAGGAGGGGTGTGTCCCTTGACTGGATGTTTAGTGTTACATGTGGTACAGAGGATCCCCTGGTTACCTATAGAGACCTGCCAAGAGGAAGTGGTAAGAATTGTGCTATACAAATAAAGTTTTACTTGATTGATGACATTACAGTTGTAGAATATTTAATAAACTGTCATTTTCACATGAGGACAAGTGCAGTTGTTCCATAAACTTTTCATTGATAACTTGGGATTTTATCACTTGACATATCAATCATATAGTGGGAAGGATCCTATACATCAATACTGTGTGAATGCATGTACAGATAAATACAGTAAATACTGTGCCTTCGATGATTTGTCTCTGGTCATGAAACTACAATACAGGCTGGATGAGTAAACAAAGCCAATTCTGAATGTCAACATACTTTTTGAATCATGCTCATCAATGACTACATTATTTTCCCTGTGGAATGTTGACAGGTGTATTTAACAAATTGTATTGCTAAGATGCTCAAACTTAACTTAAAACTTCTTTGGGATAGTGGGCAGTATTTTGACGTACGGATGAAAAGCATGCCCAAAGTAAACTGCCTGTTACTCAGGCTCAGAAGCTATGATATGCATAAAATGTGTAGATTTGAATAGAAAACACTCAGAAGTTTCTAAAACCGTTAAAATAATGTATGTGAATATAAAAGAACCTATATGGCAGGCAAAACTCCAAGGACAAACCATCCCAAAAAAGAAAATGTTCAGCCTACCACTATTTTCAATGGCTTTCACTTTTATAAGGCGAATTCCTCCCAGGTTGCAGTTCTTAGGGCTTCCACTTGCTGTCAACAGTCTTTATAAAGTATTTCAGGCTGGTTTTTGGAAAAATTAGCCAGAAATTGTAGTTTTTCTAGGTGGCTCCCATTTTGGCTGTAGTGTTTCCAAGCGTGTGGATGAGAGAGCACTCTTTGGTATTTTTCTCTGGTAAAGACAATAATGATTCTCCATCTTAAATTGTATTGTTTATTTACGTATTGGGACTCATTTTGTATGTATTTTGATGGAGGAAAACTGGGTGGATTTTTGCTAAACTGACTTTTTATGGATATAAAGAAGGACATTATCCCAAACAAATGTCAATTTGTGATGTAACTGGGACCTTTTGGAGTATCAACAGAAGAAGATCATCGAAGGTAAGGCATTTATTATATTGTTATTTCTGCCTTTCGTTGTCGCACCTGCCTGGTTGAAATATATTTTTCATGTGTTTGTAGGCGGGGCACTGTCATCAGATAATCGCATGGTGTTCCATGGCACATATACAAAATTCTTGCAGCCAATAGAATGTTATATATACTGTATATGGGGGATAGAACCTTCCCAGCTCTGCAGATTTTTCTGTGAAGAGACAGTCATGAGATCATTTATTTTGGTACTGCCCATATGTAGCTTGTTTTTGGTCACAGGTCAAGGAATGGCTGAAGAATTGCAACACTTACCTGGAGCTAATGCTGCAGATATTATTACTGGGTGATGTGAAAAATCATAGTCAATTGATCAGTAATACATAATACTTTTAGCAAAAATGTTTATCTTAAATGTGCAATGTGTACAAACTATGAGAATAGAACGGTTCTAGTTTGAGAAACAAATGCATCACAAGTCCTACACTGAGAGCTTCATTAACCTCTTGGTGTTAGGGGGCAGTATTTGAATATTTAAAAAAAAAATGTTCCCGTTTTAAAACGGGATATTTTGTCAGGAAAAGATGCTAGAATATGCATATAATTGACAGCTTTGGATAGAAAACACTCTTAACGTTTCCAAAACTGTAAACTGTGAGTATAACAGAACTGATGTTGCAGGCGAAAGCCTGAGAAAAATCCAATCCGGAAGTGCCCCAGGTTTTGAAAGCGCTGCGTTCCAATGACTCCCTATTCAGCTGTGAATGTACCATCAACGAGCTTACGCTTTCTACATATTCCCCAAGGTCCAATTTGTAAGTCGCTCTGGATAAGAGCGTCTGCTAAATGACTTAAATGTAATGTAAATGTGTCTACAGCATTGTGACGTAGTTTTCCGCATTTCTGTTGAAGAATAGCCGTAGGCGGCCACATTGCGTAAGTGGTCACATGGTGGCTCCGAGAGAGATTCTCGCATAAAATGCAGAGGTAGCCATTACTCCAATCGGTCCTAGTGAAAAACGAATTGTCCTGACGGATATATTATCGAATAGATATTTGGGAAACACCTTGAGTATTGATTTTAAACAACGTTTGCCATGTTTCTGTCGATATTATGGAGCTAATTTGGAATATTTTTCGGCATTTCCGGTCGATTTCTCATCCAAACATGAAGAACAAACGGAGCTATTTCGCCTACAAAAATAATATTTTGGGAAAAAATTTACTTTGGCTATCGACCTGGGAGTCTCGTGAGTGAAAAAATCCAAAGTTCATCAAAGGTAAACGATTTCATTTGATTGCTTTTCTGATTTTCGTGACAAGGTTGCCTGCTACTAGCAAGGCATCATGCTATGTTAAGCCTATCGATAAACTTACACAAATGCTTGTCTAGCTTTGGCTTTAAAGCATATTTAGAAAATCTGAGAGGGTGATAACAGGGTGATTAACAAAAGGCTAAGCTGTGTTCCAATATATTTCACTTGTGATTTTCATGAATAGGAAGATTTTATAGGAAGATTTATGTCTGTTGCGTTATGCTAATTAGTGCCAGATGGTGACAACGTTCCCGTTCACGGGGTGGGGTGTCACTAGAGGTTAAACGTATTGCAAATGTACAAAAGTCACCAGCAAGGCACTGTCCATCAGTCAATTAGATATCATTTTGACACCAAACTGATACAAACTGACACCACACCCACTTTTTCCAACACGTTTATAAGCCAACTATCACATACTTCAGAACTGGCCCAAATTTCACAACATCTTCTGTTGAAACCATAAATAAAAACGTAAAACACGTAGTTACGTTCTAGCTGCGGGTCCAGTTCTGACATTGTGTAGGCCTAGCTGAGGCGACCCCGAATCCCAAGTTTCGGCTCGATAGGTCATTTGGTGCCAGAGCAAAACCTTTACACTTTTTCCATGACTTGCTACAGGGTCCTTGAATGAGCTATCGGACAGAAACATTGGGTTCCGTCTATATGGGCCGAGGCGGTCGCAATGCACCTAGTCTTGTGACTCTGGGACATATATCAGCTTTTTCGCGATGCAAAAATGAATTGAAGTTATTGCAAATGTACAAGGCTGTTACTCGGTCCGAGAACCTTCTAGAGCCACGTAACTCACCACGCATTATCGATCTGAGGTCTAGAACAGGTTTCGAAATTTTCAGAACTCTTGGTCTGACGGTTCTTTAGTAGTTTGAACAAAGTTAACTATTGCAGGCAGTGTCTGTCTCTACGCACAACCAATGTGTCCCTCCTTCCAAGCTGTGTGTGTGCTTTAGTTTTTCTTGGACATTTTATGGGAGACATTACTGATTTACAGTTCATGAGGGTTGCCTAATTGCACATATGAAGTTTTGTAAAGATCTGACTTTTTTAACCCTTCTAAACAGCCCCTGTGACACCAATTATGGCACTTCTGGTTGGCACATGAAGCTAAAGGTAAAGACATATACTCATTGGGGTATGCTTTTACAGAATCCTGAGTTGTAAGTCTTTACGTTAAGAACTGACTGATTAATACAGGTTTGAATGCACTATTTCTATCAAACTGCAGGTTGGGTATGGAAAAACACTTTTAGGGTGATTTTAACCAATTCCGGTTGCTTCAGGAAGCTTAGAATCGACACAGGTAGACCTTGTAGTGGCCTGATGGACTGTCATTGAAGACAGGTTCATAAGGCTATCATAACCCACATATGCTTCAGGTTGACTTTAGAGGAGCAGGCAATGTATTCCTATGGAGAGAGATGTCATTGTAATCTGTGAGATCAAAAAACCCTGATTAACTGTTAAGGGTTAATGCCACACGGTCAAGGTCAGGCTTGCACAGATCGGGAGGACCTCAGGAACGTACCTGAGGTCGAATTGTGCTTCTCACCCTAACGGTTCTCTCACTGTCACCCAAAAGTAACTGACATTTAGGGCCAGGCTTCATTTTGGGCCTACTTTTTTCCACAGTCGCTGCACTCAGAGCGAGCTACGGTCAAGCGGGGCATCTCGTTGAACTCGGCACGGCCTAGAGAATATGGAAATGCCATTGCATGCTCTCTATGTCTTTAAGCACCGCACTTTGTCACTCCATCCTTGCTGTGTGTGTGTGTGTGTGTGTGTGTGTGTGTGTGTGTGTGTGTGTGTGTGTGTGTGTGTGTGTGTGTGTGTGTGTGCGTGCGTGCGTGCGTGCGTGCGTGCGTGCGTGCGTGCGTGTGTGTGTGTGTGTGTGTGTGTGTGTGTGTGTGTGTGTGTGTGTGTGTGTGTGTGTGTGTGCGTGTGTGTGTGTGTGAGAGAGAGAGATTTTCTTTGATATCTGTTGGGAGAAATGACTGACTTACAGTTCATGAGGGTTGTCTAATCGCACATATGAAGTTTTGAAAAGATCTGACCTTTTTAACCCTTCGAAACAGCACCTATGACACCATTTTAAGGCACTTCCGGTTCACACAGGAAGCTGAACGTGAACGCATATCCTCCTTGGGGTAAGCAATTATAGAATTTTGAGTTTTATGTCTTTATGTTAAGAACTGACTTATTTAACGGAGGGTTTAGTGAGTGTGTGTTATTTCAGAAAATCACAGAAAATCACAGAAATCTCGCAGAGCTCCGAGGCACACTTTAAAAAGATTCGTATGAACACGCAACTGGATCTGTAACTGTTTAAAAAAAAACTATTTTTGAACATCACCAACTTGACATTGTACGATTTCTCTTAAATGACAATAGATAAATGGCTGGTTCTTTTTTTATCCAAAAATTAAAAGAGCGCCCCCTATATCGAAGAAGTTAAGGTATGACAATGATCCCAAACACACCGCCTGGGCAATGAAGGAGTGGCTTCGTAAGAAGGTCCTGGAGTGGTCTAGCCAGTCTCCAGATCTCAACCCCATAGAAAATCTTTGGAGGGAGTTGAAAGTCCGTGTTGCCCAGCAACAGCCCCAAAACATCACTGCTCTAGAGGAGATCTGCATGGAGGAATGGACCGAAATACCAGCAACAGTGTGTGAAAACCTTGTGAAGACTTACAGAAAACGTTTGACCTCTGTCATTGCCAACAAAGGGTATATAACAAACTATTGAGAAACTTTTGTTATTGACCAAATACTTATTTTCCACCATAATTTGAAAATAAATTCATTAAAAATCCTACAGTGTGATTTTCTGATTTTTTTTCTCTATTTTGTCTGTCATAGTTGAAGTGTACCTTTGATGAAAATTACAGGCCTCTCTCATTTTTTTAAGTGGAAGAACTTGAACAATTGGTGGCTGACTAAATACTGTTTTGCCCCACTGTATATATATACACAGTACCAGTCAAAAGTTTGGATACACATACTCATTCAATGTTTTTTATTTATTTCTACTATTTTCCATATTGTAAAATAATGGTTAAGACATATAGATTCATGCAGTAACCAAAAAAGTGATAGGAATTTTAGATTCTTCAAAGTAGCCAGTCTTGATGACAACTTAGCACACTATTGGCATTCTCTCAACCAGCTTCACCTGGAATGCTTTTCCAACTGTCTTGAAGGAGTTCTCACATATGCTGAGCACTTGTGGCTGCTTTTCCTTCACTCTGTGGTCCAACTCATCCCAAACCATCTCAATTGGGTTGAGGTCGGGTGATTGGGGATGCCAGGTCAACTGATGCAGCTCTCCATCACTCTCGTTCTTGGTCAAATAGCCACTACACAGCCTGGAGGTGTGTTGGGTCATTGTCCTGTTGAAAAAACAAATAATGAGCACAAACCAGATGGGATGGCGTATCGCTGTAGAATGCTGTGGTAGTCGTGCTGGTTAAGTATGCCGAGAATTCTAAATAAATCACAGTCAGTGTCACCAGCAAAGCACCCCACACAACATAACACCTCCTCCTCCATGCTTCACAGTGGGAACCACACAGGCAGAGATCCTCCGTACACCGACTCTGCGTCTCACAAAGACAGCATTTGGAATCAAAAATCTCAAATTTGGACTCAGACCAAGGAATATACAGTTGAAGTTGGAAGTTTACATACATCTTAGCCAAATACAGTTGAAGTCAGAAGTTTATTCTGACATTTCACTTTCTTAAAATAAAGTGGTGATCCTAACTGACCTAAGACAGGGGATTTTTACTATGATTAAATATCAGTAATTGTGAAAAACTGAATTTAAATGTACCTTAGCCAAATACATTTAAATTCTGTTCCGCGGGTGATGTGGATGTAAACCCAGGCCCTGCATGTCCCCAGGCACCCTCATTTGTTGACTTCTGTGATCGAAAAAGCCTTGGTTTCATGCATGTCAACATCAGAAGCCTCCTCCCTAAGTTTGTTTTACTCACTTCTTTAGCACACTCTGCTAACCCTGATGTCCTTGCCGTGTCTGAATCCTGGCTCAGGAAGGCCACCAAAAATTCAGAGATTTCCATACCCAACTATAACATCTTCTGTCAAGATAGAACTGCCAAAGGGGGAGGAGTTGCAGTCTACTGCAGAGATAGCCTACAAAGTAATGTCATACTTTCCAGGTCCATACCCAAACATTTCGAACTACTCATTTTGAGAATTACTCTCTCCAGAAATAAGTCTCTCACTGTTGCCGCCAGCTACCGACCCCCCTCAGCTCCCAGCTGTGCCCTGGACACCATTTGTGAATTGATCGCCCCCCATCTAGCTTCAGAGTTTGTTCTGTTAGGTGAACACCCCGGCAGTCCTACAATCTAAACTAGATGCCCTCAATCTCACACAAATCATCAAGGAACCCACCAGGTACAACCCTAACTCTGTAAACAAGGGCACCCTCATAGACGTCATCCTGACCAACTGGCCCTCCAAATACACCTCTGCTGTCTTCAACCAGGATCTCAGCGATCACTGCCTCATTGCCTGTATCCGCTACGGAGCCGCAGTCAAATGACCACCCCTCATCACTATCAAACGCTCCCTAAAAAACTTCTGTGAGCAGGCATTTCTAATCGACCTGGCCAGGGTATCCTGGAAGGGCATTGACCTCATCCCGTCAGTTGAGGATGCCTGGTCATTCTTCAAAAGTAACTTCCTCACCATTTTAGATAAGCATGCTCCGTTCAGAAAAATGCAGAACTAAGACCTGACTGCCCTCGACCAGCACAAAAACATCCTGTGGCGGACTGCAATAGCATCGAATAGTCCCCGCGATATGCAACTGTTCAGGGAAGTCAGGAACCAATACACGCAGTCAATCAGGAAAGCTAAGGCCAGCTTCTTCAGGCAGAAGTTTGCATCCTGTAGCTCCAACTCCAAAAAGTTCTGGGACACTGTGAAGTCTATGGAGAACAAGAGCACCTTCTCCCAGCTGCCCACTGCACTGAGACTAGGTAACACGGTCACCACCGATAAATCCATGATTATCGAAAACTTCAATAAGCATTTCTCAACGGCTGGCCATGCCTTCCGCCTGGCTACTCCAACCTCGGCCAACAGCTACGGCCCCCCCGCAGCTCCTCGCCCAAGCCTCTCCAGGTTCTCCTTTACCCAAATCCAGATAGCAGATGTTCTGAAAGAGCTGCAAAACCTGGCCCCGTACAAATCAGCTAGGCTTGACAATCTGGACCCTCTATTTCTGAAACTATCCGCCGCCATTGTTGCAACCCCTATTACCAGCCTGTTCAACCTCTCTTTCATATCGTCTGAGATCCCCAAGGATTGGAAAGCTGCTGCAGTCATCCCCCTCTTCAAAGGGGGAGACACCCTGGACCCAAACTGTTACAGACCTATATCCATCCTGCCCTGCCTATCTAAGGTCTTCGAAAGCCAAGTCAACAAACAGATCACTGACCATCTCGAATCCCACCGTAACTTCTCCGCTGTGCAATCTGGTTTCCGAGCCGGTCACGGGTGCACCTCAGCAACGCTTAAGGTACTAAACGATATCATAACCGCCATCGATAAAAGACAGTGCTGTGCAGCCGTCTTCATCGACCTTGCCAAGGCTTTCGACTCTGTCAATCACCATATTCTTATCGGCAGACTCAGTATCCTCGATTTTTCGGGTGACTGCCTTGCCTGGTTCACCAATTACTTTGCAGACAGAGTTCAGTGTGTCAAATCGGAGGGCATGTTGTCCGGTCCTCTGGCAGTCTCTATGGGGGTGCCACAGTGTTCAATTCTCGGGCCGACTCTTTTCTCTGTATATATCAATGATGTTGCTCTATAACATAACTTATGTAGCAGGCAAAACCCAGAGGACTAACCATTCAGAATGTTTTCTTTTGAGGTCTCTGTCACTGAACAATCACTCTGTCACTGTTCACTGAGATCTCATTGGGAAACAATATTTCCTAGGAACTTGTTTTCAGTTCTTACCGCTTCCACTGGATGTCACGAGTCTTTGGAATTTGGTTGAGGTTATTAATTTGTGCAATGAAGAAGTACGGCCATCTAGGAACTGCGTAACACTGTTGAGAGTTGCGCAAGATTTGAAAAGTAGCTTGGTTTGTTTTCTTCCTGTATTGAACACAGATAGACCAGTTTTCAATTTGATTGATTAATAACGTTTAAAAATACCCAAAGTTGTATTACAAAAGTAGTTTGAAATGTTTTGGCAAAGTTTACAGACAACTTTTGAAATAATTTGTAGTGACATTGCGCAATCTAGAAGCTGTTTTTTTCTGGATCCAACGTGGCAAATAAATTTACATTTTGGATATATATGCACGGAATTAATCAAACAAAAGGACCATTTTGATGTTTATGGGAAATATTGGAGTGCCAACAAAAGAAGCTCATAAAGGTAAGGCATAGGATTGAGGTCAGTTCTATTTTTGTTTCATCAGACCAGAGGACATTTTTCCAAAGAGTACAATATTTGTCCCCATGTGCAGTCTGGCTTTTTTATGACGGTTTTGGAGCAGTGGATTCTTCCTTGCTGAGCGGCCTTTCAGGTCGATATAGGACTCGTTTTACTGTTGATATAGATACTTTTGTACCTGTTTCCTCCAGCATCTTCACAAGGTCCTTTGCTATTGTTCTGGGATTGATTTGCACTTTTTGCACAAAAGTATGTTCATCTCTAGAAGACAGAACACGTCTCCTTCATGAATGGTATGACGGCTGCGTGGTCCCATGGTGTTTATACTTGTGTAACATTCTTTGTACAGATGAACATGGTACCTTCAGGCGTTTGGAAATTGCTCTCAAGGATGAACCAGACTTGTGGAGGTCTACAATTTGTTTCTGAGGTCTTGGATGATTTATTTTGATTTTCCCATGATGTCAAGCAAAGAGGCACTGAGTTTGAAGGTAGGCCTTGAAATACATCCACAGGTACACCCCCAATTGACTCAAATTATGTAAATTAGCCTATCAGAAGCTTCTAAAGCCATGACATACTTTGCTGGTGTTTAAAAGCTGTTTTAAGGCCCAGTCAACTTAATGTTGCCTTGGTTATTACTGCATTGTCGGAACTAGAAGCACAAGCATTTCGCTACACTCGCATTAACATCTGCTTACCATGTGTATGTGACAAATAAATTTGATTTGATTTGCATTTAAACTTCTGACCCACTGGAATTGTGATACAGTGAATTATAAATTCAATAATCTGTATGTAAACAATTGTTTGAAAAATGACGTGTCATGCACAAAGTAGATGTCCTAACCGACTTGCCAAATCTATAGTTTGTTAACAAGAAATTTGTGGAGTGGTTGAAAAATGAGTTTTAATGACTTCAACCTTAGTGTATGTAGGACCAGGGGAAGAGTTGCAGGGCACAAGAGAAGAATGTGCCTATTTGAAAGCTAGAAAAAAATATTAGCTCGCGACATGTTTCATTTTTCTTTTGTAGCTCTCATGCTAGAAACGTTCTGACCCTGACTTTGCAACAAAAATGCAATTTAGAGCCCTGACCACACACACACACACACACACACACACACACACACACACACACACACACACACACACACACACACACACACACACACACACACACACACACACACACACACACACACACACACACACACACACCACACACACACACACACACACACACACACACACACACACACACACACACACACACACACACACACACACACACACACACACACACACACACACACACACACACACACACACACACACACACAGCACTCAGTGAATATTGTCCAACCAGAGGTGACATCACTTTGATTAGAAAGTAGTACCCCCCTCATCCCTCACTGACATCCAAACAAACAAACAAACCCCATTCACTGTCTGACTATGAGATCATACTCACTCTGATGCACCCATCCTTGTCTCTCATCCTTTTAATCTATTCAGCTTGTAAAGCATGTGAATGGAAGTTTTGAATGGAAGTGTTTTATTGTTTTGATATTAATCGAAGTCACATTCTTCCCTGAGGACCCCAAAACCTGAGAGGTATGACACAGCAGGACTACCATGAACACTTTGGCGGTGTAGCTCGGTTACCATAGCAACTGCAACTGTGACCTACAGATGAGTGGTGGGTTAATCATATACGGGAAGTTTAGGAAGAGAGAAGTGGTGTTTAATTTTCAGAAGCAGGAGGAAGTGGATAGGAGAGCAGAAGGAGGACTGAGCAGGAGTGGGCTGTCTGGTTTCTCCTCTGTCCCCTGTAGGTCGTCAAGCGAGGTAAGTGCTCTCTTTGTCCATGAGAATGGCTTACCAAGAAAAACTTGCAAAAGGACTAATTTATGGTAAAAAGGAGTAGGAGCACTCAACAAAAATGGCCTTTTTTGTTGAGTGCTCCTACTCCTTTTTTTACTTCAAATTAGTCCTTTTGGAAGTTTTCCTTGGTAAGCGATTCTCATGATCTTTGTCATTGTTGAGCACCCTTCCTTTCCATTGTTTGCTGAAGCTCCACAGCCCACCTGATCTCTCTTTAACCAGTTGACCTACCCAGTGGTGAAGTTTTGGTTTGTTGTTGTGTAGTAATTGAGAAATTATTATGTACATGAAGTTGTGAATGTCTCACGTTACACTGTGGTATGATGTATGTTCTCCACGCTGTCACTTTTCATCTTCTACCAATGTTTGAGACAATGCTTTCTCTGTATCTTACAGTTTATCAAATATGTAAACACTTAAAAACTTGTTAGCATATTGTTATTGTTAGTGCCTTCAGGAAGTATTCAGACACCTTCACTTTTTCCACATTTTCCTTCGTTACAGCCTTATTCTAAAATGGATTAAATAAAACAAATCCTCAGCAATCTAAACACAATACCCCATAATGACAATGCGAAGACAGATTTGTATAATTTTTTGCAAATGTATTAAAAATAAAAAACATAAATATCTTATTTATATAAGTATTCAGACCCTTTGCTATGAGACTCGAAATTGAGAGCATGCATTCTGTTTCCATTGATAATCCTTGAGATGTTTCTACAACTTGATTGGAGTCTACATTTGGTAAAATTAATTGATTGGATGTTACGCCCTCACCTTGGAGATCCTTTTTATGTCTCTATTTTGGTTTAGTCAGGTCGTGAGTTGGGGTGGGCACTTCTATGTTTTGTGTTTCTATGATTTTCTATCTCTATGTTTTGGCTGGGTATGTATTGTTTTGGCTGGGTTCTCAATCAGGGACAGTTGTTTATTGTTGTCTCTGATTGGGAACCATACTTATGTACCCCTTTTCCCACCTGTGTTTGTGGTAAGTTGACTTTCTTTACACACTACAAAACAAAACCGTGAAGCTTAAGGCTACCACTACAAAACAAAACCGTGAAGCTACAGCCTAAGTAGACTGAAGCTTCACGGTTTTGTTTTGTAGTGTGTATTGTTTTGTTCTGCGTATTTTTCTTAATTAAAGAACATATATGCTCACAACGCTGCACCTTGGTCCCTTCCTTTCATCGGCCGTGACAGAACTTCCCACCAACAAAGGACCAAGCAGCGTGGCCAGGAGAGGCAGCCCCAAAAATTTTTGGGGGTGGCACACGGGACGGTCGGCGGAGCCGAGGATGGAACCAGAGCCAGTCGGGTGAAATTGGAGGTGAGTGAAGGGAGCAAAGCAGAGACAGTGAAGGAGTTGATGGGGAGATTGGAGCAGAGAGCTATTAGAGAGCTGCTGTGTTTATATGCCATTTGGTGCATGAGGCACGACATTCACCCTACGGAGCGTGTCCTCGAGTTGATGTCCCCTGAGTCAGCTCTCCATACTCGTCCTGAGGTGCATGCTAGCCGTCTGGTGAAGACTGTGCCAGCCCCACTCACCAGGCCTCCTGTCTTGTGCCAGCTTGGCTCTCGAGACCTCCAGTGCGCTTCCACAGCCCGGTGAGTCCTGCCCCGGCTCTAGGCACGGTTTCCCCAGTTTGCCAGTGCGAGAACCCAGTGCGGCCTGTTTCAGCTCCCCGCACGTGCCGAGCTAAAGTGGGAAGTAGGTTTTGTCGCTCTTCACGACTGTCTTGGTGTGCTTGGGCCATGTTAGTTTGTTGGTGATGTGGACACCAAGAAATTTGAAGCTCTCAACCTGCTCCACTACAGCCCCGTCAATGAGAATGGGGGTGTGCTTGGTCCTCCTATTCCTGAGGTCCACAATCATCTCCTTGGAGATTGCATCATCGGTGGATCTGTTGGGGCTAGGGCTTCTGGGATAGTGGTGTTGATGTGATCCATGACCAGCCTTTCAAAGCACTTCATGGCTACAGATGTGAGTGGTATGGGTCGGTAGTCATTTAGGCAGGTTACCTTAGTGTTCTTGGGCACAGGGACTACGGTAGTCTGCTTGAAACATGTTGGTATTACAGACTCAGACAGGGAGAGAAAATGCCAGTGAAGACACTTGCCAGTTGGTCAGAGCATGCTTGGAGTACACATCCTGGTAATCCGTCTGGCCCTGCAGTCTTGTGAACGTTGACCTGTTTAATAACTTATTTCGGATCAGTGGGAAGCTAGCATCCCATTTCAAAAACTTCCGGTGAAATTGCAAAGCGCCAAATTCAAATTAAATGACTAAATATTCAACTTTCATGAAATCACAAGTGCAATACATCAAAATAAAGCTTAACTTGTTGTTGATCCAGCGGCCATGTCAGATTTCAAATAGGCTTTACGGCAGAAGCAAGCCATGCGATTATCTGAGGACAGTGCCCACCACACATGCATAACAAATCATTTTCAACTAAGGAGTTGCGACATGAAAGTCAGAAATAGCGATATAATAAATGCCTTACCTTTGAAGATCTTCTTCTGTTGGCACTCCAAAAGGTCCCAGTTACATTACAAATGGTCCTTTTTATACATAAAAACTCAGTTTAGCTGGCACGCTTCAGTCAATAATCCACTCGAATTCCCTCCTTCAAATGCAAACAAATTGAATCCCAAACGTTACCAATAAACTTATCCAAACAAGTCAATCAACGTTTGTAATCAAACCTTAGGTACCCTAATACACAAATAAATGATAACATTTAAGACGGAGAATCGTTATTGTCTTTGCCAGAGAAAAATACCAATGCTCTCATTATTATTATTATTTTTTTTTTGGGGGGGGGGGGGGTTGTCCTTCGGGGTTTCACCTGCCATTTCAGTTCTGTTATACTCACAGACATTATTTTAAAAGGTCTTACTTACATCGGCTGTGGAGAGTGTGATCACAGAGTCATCTGGAACAGCTGGTACTCTCATGCCTGGTGCTCTTACTTGCCTCGAAGTCAACATTGAAGTAATTTAGCTCATCTAGTAGGCTAGTGTCACTGGACAGCTCTCGGCTGTTCTTCCCTTTGTAGTCTGTAATAATTTGCAAGACCTGCCACATCCAACAAGTGTTGGAGTCGGTGTAGTAAAATTCGATCTTAGTCCTGTATTGACGCATTGCCTCTTCGATGGTTCGTCAGAGGGCATAGAGAGATTTCTTATAACCTTCCGGGTTAGAGTCCCCCTCCCTGAAAGCTGCAGCTCTACCCTTTAGCTCAGTGCAGATGTTACCTTTAATCCATAGCTTCATGGATTACCTTTAATCCATGTCCAATTTATTTTCCAGCGATTGTACATTGGTCAGTAGTACGGATTTCAAGGGCATATTAGCAACTTGGTGGATTCTCACAAGGCACCCCGATCTCTTTCTGCGATATCATTTCCATCTCTTTCTCCTGCGAATGACGGGTGCCTGGAGTAAATCCTTCTCGTCCGACTCATTAATGATAAATTCTTTGTCCAGTTCAAGTTGAGTAACCACTGTTCTGATTTCCATAAGCTCTTTTCGGTCATAAGAGACGGTAGCAGCAACATTATGTAAATTTTTTTTAGACAAAATAGCACTGCTGGTTAAGAGCCCATGAAACAGCAGCCATCCTCTCCGGCACCATCTTATATTTTATTTAGCCTCTTTTAACAAGGTTAATCTAATTTCAATAAGATATATATTTAAGAGAGATCTGAAAAAACAACAATTAATTATTGAAGGCATTTAAGGTTTCTGTTCATTCTTCTACTTATTGGTGTCCATTAGTGGTGGTTTTATTACAGCTTGACCACGAAGGCCGGGCTCACGCAGTCTCCTCTGAACAGTTGATGTTGTGTTGTGTCTGTTATTTGAACACAATGAATCATTTATTTTGGGCTGCAGTCTGAGGTGCAGTTAACTCTAATGAATGTATCCTCTGCAACAGAGGTAACTCTGGGTCTGCCTTTCCTGTGGCGGTGAGAGCCAGTTTCTCATGAGAGCCAGTTTCATCATAGCCCTTGATGGTTTTTGCGACTCCACCTGAAAAAACTTACAAAGTTCTTGAAATTTTCCAAACTGACTTACCTTCATGTCTTAAAGTAATGTTGGACTGTCATTTCTCTTTTCTTATTTGAGCTGTTCAAGTATGGACTTGGTCTTTTACCAAATAGGATCTTTATACCATACCTTGTCACAACACAACTGATTGCCTCAAACTAAATAAGAAGGAAATAAATTCCACAAAGGAACATCTAACAAGACACACCTGTTCATTGAAATGCATTCCAGGTGACTACCTCATGAAGCTGGTTGAAAGAATGCCAAGAGTGTTCAAAGCTGTCATCAAAGCAAAGGGTGGCTACTTTGAATAATCTCAAATATAAAATCTAACACCTTTTTGGTAACTACATGATTTGAAATGTGTTATTTCACAGTTTTGATACTTTCACTATTATTCTACAATGTAGAAAATAGTAAAAAATAAAGAAAAACCCTTGAATTAGTAGGTGTTCTAAAATTTTGACCGGTAGTGTACATGAGCTTACATGCACACACACACTCATGTGCGCAAGATTAATAATTTTGTAAACTTTCTCTGACTTTTCTGCTGTTGCACCTCTTTGACCAGGGCATCTGGTCTCCATGGTAATGTCGGGATCTGTCCTCCCTGGAAATGCTTGGGGCATTTAAAGGACCTCCCCTTCACTGAGTGGCTGGAGGAGACAGGGACAGAAGTATCAGCAATCTTAAATGCCTTCAATAATTCATAGTTGCTTTTTGAAAATCTCTTAATTAAATATGTATCTTATTGAAATTAGATTAACCTGGATAAAAGAGGCGAAATAAAATAGCGAAGGAATGTATCTTGAATAATAACTACACTAATTAATATCTGAGGTAAATTGAGCACACTCAGCTGAGAAATGAACACCAGGGAATATAGAACATTTAATGGGCTAGAATTGTTTGAAACGAAATTTGATTTTCCATGTGAAGTCCCAGTGGCTTAGCTCAATCATGTAGATGTCATGTTTGTCATTTATTATCATGTCTTGTCCCTGTGCTCCCCATGCTATTCGTTTCCCTCTGCTGGTCTTATTTGGTTCTTTCCCTCCTATCCCTCTCTCTCCCCCTCCCTCTCTCACTCTCTCGCTCTCTCTTCTCTCTATCGTTCCGTTCCTGCTCCCAGCTGTTCCTATTCCCCTAATCATCATTTAGTCTTCCCACACCTGTTCCCGATCCTTTCCCCTGATTAGAGTCCCTATTTATTCCTTTGTGATCCGTTCCTGTGCGTCGGTTCCTTGTATTGTATTCACCATGCTGTGATTGCGTTTCGCCCCTGTCCTGTCGTGTTTTTGCCGTGATTGTGTATCACCCTGTCCTGTCGTGTTTTGTGCCTTCATCAGATGCTGCGTGTGAGCAGGTGTCTCAGTCGACTACGGCCTGCGCCTACCCGGCGACCTGCAGTCTGTGGTCGCTTCTCCAGTTGTTTCCCTCTACAAGTCTAGAGGATTTCTGTTATTCCGTTTTGGACTTTAATAAACTCTGTTTCTGTTAAGTCGCTTTTGGGTCCTCTTTCACCTGCATGACAGAAGGAACCGACCAAGGAATGGACCCAGCGACTTCAGACGCTCGTTACACTGCCGTCGAGATCCAAATGCTCGGCAGACACGAGCAGGAATTGTCCGCTGCTCGCCATGCCGTGGAGAACCTGGCCGCTCAGGTTTCCGACCTCTCTGGACAGTTCCAGAGTCTACGTCTCGTGCCACCTGTTACTTCCTGGCCTGCCGAGCCTCCAGAACCTAGGGTTAATAACCCACCTTGCTACTCCGGGCAGCCCACTGAGTGCCGCTCCTTTTCACGCAGTGTGAGATTGTGTTCTCTCTCCAACCCAACACATACTCTAGAGAGAGAGCTCGGGTTGCTTACGTCATTTCACTCCTTACTGGCCGGGCTCGAGAATGGGGCACAGCTATCTGGGAGGCAAGGGCTGATTGCTCTATCAAATTCCAGAACTTTAAAGAGGAGATGATTCGGGTTTTTGACCGTTCAGTTTTTGGTGGGGAGGCTTCTAGGGCCCTGGCTTCCTTATGCCAAGGTGAACGGTCCATAACGGATTATTCCATTGAGTTTCGCACTCTTGCTGCCTCTAGTGAGTGGAACGAGCCGGCGCTGCTCGCTCGTTTTCTGGAGGGACTCCACGCAGTGGTTAAGGATGAGATTCTCTCCCGGGAGGTTCCTTCAGATGTGGACTCTTTGATTGCTCTCGCCATCCGCATAGAACGACGGGTAGATCTTCGTCACCGGGCTCGTGGAAGAGAGCTCGCATCAACGGTGTTTCCCTGCTCCGCATCGCAACCATCTCCCTCCTCTGGCTTTGAGACTGAGCCCATGCAGCTGGGAGGGATTCGCATCTCGAATAAGGAGAGGGAACGGAGGATCACCAACCGCCTGTGCCTCTATTGCGGAGTTGCTGGACATTTTGTTAATTCATGTCCAGTAAGAGGCCAGAGCCCATCAGTAAGCGGAGGGCTACTGGTGAGCGCTACTACTCAGTCCTCTTCATCTAGATCTTGTACTACTATGTCGGTCCATCTACGCTGGACCGGTTCGGGTGCTACATGCAGTGCCTTGATTGACTCTGGGGCTGAGGGTTGTTTCATGGACGAAGCATGGGTTCGGAAACATAACATTCCTTTCAGACCGTTAGACAAGCCTACGCCCATGTTTGCCTTAGATGGTAGTCATCTTCCCAGTATCAAATTTGAGACACTACCTTTAACTCTCACAGTATCTGGTAACCACAGTGAGACTATTTCTTTTTGATTTTCCGTTCACCGTTTACACCTGTTGTTTTGGGTCATCCCTGGCTAGTATGTCATAATCCTTCTATTAATTGGTCTAGTAATTCTATCCTATCCTGGAACGTTTCTTGTCATGTGAAGTGTTTAATGTCTGCCATCCCTCCCGTTTCTTCTCTCCCTACTTCTCAGGAGGAACCTGGCGATTTGACAGGAGTGCCGGAGGAATATCATGATCTGCGCACGGTCTTCAGTCGGTCCCGAGCCAACTCCCTTCCTCCTCACCGGTCGTATGATTGTAGTATTGATCTCCTTCCAGGGACCACGCCTCCTCGAGGTAGACTATACTCTCTGTCGGCTCCCGAACGTAAGGCTCTCGAGGATTATTTGTCTGTGTCTCTTGACGCCGGTACCATAGTGCCTTCTTCTTCTCCGGCCGGGGCGGGGTTCTTTTTGTTAAGAAGAAGGACGGTACTCTGCGCCCTGCGTGGATTATCGAGGGCTGAATGACATAACGGTTAAGAATCGTTATCCGCTTCCCCTTATGTCATCAGCCTTCGAGATTCTGCAGGGAGCCAGGTGCTTTACTAAGTTGGACCTTCGTAACGCTTACCATCTCGTGCGCATCAGAGAGGGGGACGAGTGGAAAACGGCGTTTAACACTCCGTTAGGGCATTTTGAGTACCGGGTTCTGCCGTTCGGTCTCGCCAATGCGCCAGCTGTTTTTCAGGCATTAGTTAATGATGTTCTGAGAGACATGCTGAACATTTTTGTTTTTGTCTATCTTGACGATATCCTGATTTTTTCTCCGTCACTCGAGATTCATGTTTTCGACGTGTTCTACAGCGCCTTTAGAGAATTGTCTCTACGTAAAGGCTGAGAAGTGCTCTTTTCATGTCTCCTCCGTTACTTTTCTCGGTTCCGTTATTTCCGCTGAAGGCATTCAGATGGATTCCGCTAAGGTCCAAGCTGTCAGTGATTGGCCCGTTCCAAGGTCACGTGTCGAGTTGCAGCGCTTTTTAGGTTTCGCTAATTTCTATCGGCGTTTCATTCGTAATTTCGGTCAAGTTGCTGCCCTCTCACAGCTCTTACTTCTGTCAAGACGTGTTTTAAGTGGTCCGGTTCCGCCCAGGGAGCTTTTGATCTTCTAAAAGAACGTTTTACGTCCGCTCCTATCCTCGTTACTCCTGACGTCACTAGACAATTTATTGTCGAGGTTGACGCTTCAGAGGTAGGCGTGGGAGCCATTCTATCCCAGCTTCCAGTCTGACGATAAGGTTCATCCTTGCGCTTATTTTTCTCATCGCCTGTCGCCATCTGAGCGCAACTATGATGTGGGTAACCGTGAACTGCTCGCCATCCGCTTAGCCCTAGGCGAATGGCGACAGTGGTTGGAGGGGGCGACCGTTCCTTTTGTCGTTTGGACAGACCATAAGAACCTTGAGTACATCCGTTCTGCCAAACGACTTAATGCCCGTCAAGCTCGTTGGGCGTTGTTTTTCGCTCGTTTCGAGTTTGTGATTTCTTACCGTCCGGGTAGCAAGAACACCAAGCCTGATGCCTTATCCCGTCTGTTTAGTTCTTCTGTGGCTTCTACTGATCTCGAGGGATTCTTCCTTATGGGCGTGTTGTCGGGTTGACAGTCTGGGGAATTGAAAGACAGGTTAAGCAAGCACTCACGCACACTGCGTCGCCGCGCGCTTGTCCTAGTAACCTCCTTTTCGTTCCTGTTTCCACTCGTCTGGCTGTTCTTCAGTGGGCTCACTCTGCCAAGTTAGCTGGTCATCCCGGTGTTCGAGGCACTCTTGCGTCTATTCGCCAGCGCTTTTGGTGGCCGACTCAGGAGCGTGACACGCGCCGTTTCGTGGCTGCGTGTTCAGACTGCGCGCAGAAGAAGTCTGGTAATTTTTTTTTCTGCTTCTGCTCCTGGTCTTGCTGGGTCTCAGTCTGTTCCCTGCCATCGCATCTCTCCTGTTCTTGTCCCTGCCCTTGCTGTGTCTCAGTCTGTCCCTAGTTCTCATTTTTTTTTTAGAGTAGTACCCTAGTTTCCCTTTTTATCGTTTTTCGTTACGGTCCTGAGGAGAGGAGTTGGGTTCTTTCTCGGGACGTGCTGGACCGTTTGATCTATGATTTCCTCCGTTGCTGCCAGTGTTCCTCCTCGAGAGCGCCAGGAGGCGCTCGGTGAGTGGGGGGTACTGTCATGTTTGTCATTTATTATCATGTCTTGTCCCTGTGCTCCCCATGCTATTCGTTTCCCTCTGCTGGTCTTATTTGGTTCTTTCCCTCCTATCCCTCTCTCTCCCCTCCCTCTCTCACTCTCTCGCTCTCTCTTCTCTCTATCGTTCCGTTCCTGCTCCCAGCTGTTCCTATTCCCCTAATCATCATTTAGTCTTCCCACACCTGTTCCCGATCCTTTCCCCTGATTAGAGTCCCTATTTATTCCTTTGTGATCCGTTCCTGTGCGTCGGTTCCTTGTATTGTATTCACCATGCTGTGATTGCGTTTCGCCCTGTCCTGTCGTGTTTTTGCCGTGATTGTGTATCACCCTGTCCTGTCGTGTTTTGTGCCTTCATCAGATGCTGCGTGTGAGCAGGTGTCTCAGTCGACTACGGCCTGCGCCTACCCGAAGCGACCTGCAGTCTGTGGTCGCTTCTCCAGTTGTTTCCCCTCTACAAGTCTAGAGGATTTCTGTTATTCCGTTTTGGACTTTAATAAACTCTGTTTCTGTTAAGTCGCTTTTGGGTCCTCTTTCACCTGCATGACAGTAGAGGTTGGGATTTGACACCTTTGAGGTGAATGTTTCAAAAGACACAAGTTCAGGTCAACACTCGTCAATACTACCTTACAAAGCACTAAGGAGGAGATGAGATGGGGAAAAAACAATACTGTGTCTCTTCTACAGGGCAGAGTTTTTTTGGAGAGATCGTGACATTAAGAAATGTTTTGTTTCTTTGATCTGAGTAGCGTGACACTCACAAGTCATAGTGAAAATGCTAAAAGTGTCGCAGTTGAATATTGTATGAAGAGGGTTGCTTTAGCTTTTTCACAATTCAGTTCAGAACATTACATTTACACTACATCTTGAAAAATATTGCATCAGTATTACATGATAGAAAGGATATGCTGAGGGATAGCTTTCCCATAACTGAATTAAAGCAAATAGGCTAACGAGAATTTGGAGTCTAAATTAGAAACTCTAAACTATAATGAACAAAAATATAAATGCAAAATGGATTAATTTTAAAGGAAATCAGTCCATTTAAATAAATGAATTAGGCCATAATCTATGGATTACACATGACTGGGAATACAGATATGCATCTGTTGGTCACAGATACCTTAAAAAAAGATAGGGGCTTGGATCTGAAAACCAGTCAGTATCTTGTGTGACCACCATTTCCCTCATTCAGAGCGATACATCTCCTTCGCATATAGTCGTTCAGGCTGTTGATTGTGGCCTGTGGAATGTTGTCCCACTCCTCTTCAGTGGCTGTGTGAAGATGCTGGATATTGGCAGGAACTGGAATACACTGTTGAGCACGTCGATCCAGAGCATCCCAGAACGTGCTCAATGTCTGGCGCACTCAAATTGCTATCAATAAAATGCAATTGTGTTTGTTATCTATTATGCCTGCCCATACCATAACCCCAACACCACAATGGGGCACTTTGTTCACAGCCTTGACATCAGCAAAGCGCTCACCCACACAACCCCATACATGTGGTTTGCGGTTGTGAGTATGGTTGGACCAACATCCAAATTCTCTAAAACTGATCATGCTGTTTAATCACCTTCTTCATTTGCCACAACTGTCAGGTGGATGGATTATCTTGGCAAAGGAGAAATGTTCACTAACATAAGTCAGGAGAGTTCTCCAGAAACACCACATAATCAAAGGACTTGAACCGAAGATAGTTGTAAAATGCTTGAATAGGAATGATTCTAGTCTCTGAAAAATTAAGAAGGGGATTACAGTTGTAACAACAAAACATACTGAATCAAGCTATACTTATATAAACTGGATGATAGTGTGTGTGTGTGTGTGTGTGTGTGTGTGTGTGTGTGTGTGTGTGTGTGTGTGTGTGTGTGTGTGTGTGTGTGTGTGTGTGTGTGTGTGTGTGTGTGTGTGTGTGTGTGTGTGTGTGTGTGTGTGTGCGCGTGTGTGTGTGTGTGTGTGTCTGCGGGTGCTTGCTTGCATGTGTGTGTGTGTGTTCCAGGCATCTTGAGGTGAAAGTTGACCAGTCACTGGCCTGGTAGCTTCCTATCGCAATGGTCACCATGACAGCAACTTCCTCGTTGGAGTCGTCAGGCAGATCGTAGCAATCCAGACCCAGAGAACTGGCTCATGACTGACTCCAGATACTCCAGAGACAGATATTTTTGTCTGCCCGTCACTGATGCCATGCTGACTCACCCTCACCACACCTGCAAATCCATCTGACAACAGACAGCAGAGATGGACCTGATTCAGTACGGGTTTGAGCAAGCAACTGCAGTGCCAGAGAATTACCTGTAGTCATACACTGGCATACAAAAAGCATAAAGGCTGTTGAGCAATAATGATCAAATGTAAAAAGTAGAAGCTACACCCCAGTTGATGCAATTTAGCATCAGATGACAAAACTACAGTGGCTTGCTGTTAATGGGATTTATATGTTTAATGATTAGAATATTCCACCCTGAAACCATATGATTGTATGAAATTGATTGGAATCATGATATTATTCTAATGCTGTGTGTGGTTTTAGTCAGTAGAATTATATATCAGTGAGTGTAGTTTTTAAAAACAGACTGTCCGAGCAAGATTCGGTGCCGACCTTGGCTGGGGGCCATTGAGAGTACTTCCCAGGGTCTCCCTATCTTGAGGGAGGACGGGGAGGGATTCTCACGGCCTCCTCTAATCTTTGTCGGCTGGGTAGCAGGACAGTATGTGCGTAAGATACCTACTGTTTGTGTGGAAGTATGTGCGCAGCTATTAAATGGATGTCTTTGTATTCTTGACTTTCGAACGTTCTCTAAATAAACTATACTAACCTTTTGCACATGCTGAGTCTTTGACTAATTATTATTATACCCATGGTCTTACAAACCTCGGGAATTTGTCGGAGCTATTGATTGTTGGTTATTATCATTGGGATTGAAAATTCTCATAATAACTTGGTCATTCAAAGCCGGATTTCAATACATGTTTTCTGTCGTCCCATGGGAGTGCCTAAAACCATGCACGGCTGGATCAGAGATCCGAAAGTTAAAGACCTGGCCTCTGGAAATTGAGGTTCCATTTCAGGCCAGAGGCAAACTGGTGCACGACAGAAAACGGGGACGAAATCCAACCAACATTGAATTCTCAGCTGCAAGATAAGGTCGATGATCTTTATCCATTAGTTTGGGGTTAAATTCTCATAAATGTGAGAGGGGATTTTAACTGTAAAACTAACAGTAAGTAAGATTTGTATCGGGTATAACGTCCATATAATCTAATGTAGAGAAAGTTTAAGACAAAAGTATCTATGTTAGTGTTGTCAGCACTGGGTCACATCTAATTTGAAAAAATTGAAGTACAGTATCTAACAATAATACTTAAAAGTAAAACTGGTTGAAGAACGGTATCTAACAGTAAGACCTTAAAGTAAAACCGGTTGAAGTACAGTAGCCGGAAAACGTAATATAGAAGGCGAAATAAAGTACAGTAAGATCGATTGAGGGAACAGATCCGCAATGACCTGAGTTACATGTGCACTACCATAAATAAAAATAGCTTAATAATTGAGGTCTGTGAGGAATGGCCGAAAGGTTATTTGAGGGATGGCCGAGAGGTTAATAGCAAGGGATATAAAGAGGTATGTGAGATAGGACAGTAATTCTATGCGAACAAGATAACTCAAATGGTCAATTAACAAAAGTGAATTAGCAATATATCCGATTCAAAAGACAATACTGAAATAAAGTAAAACAGAAATGGAGAAAGAAGGGAAACCTAATATAGCGGAGTGAGAAAGAGATATTAACTTCTTGGTGACAGGGGGCAGTATTTTCACATCCGGATGAAACGAATGCCCAAATTCAACTGCCTGCTACTCATCCCGAGAAAGATAAGATATGCATATTATTAGTACATTTGGATAGAAAACACTCAGAAGTTTCAAAAACTGTTTAAATCATGTCTGTGAGTATAACAAAACATATTCAGCAGGTGAAACCCCGAGGACAAACCATTCAGAATGTTCTTTTTTTGGGGTCACTTTCTTTTCAATGTATTTCATTGGGAATCCAGATTTCTAAGTGACCTTCTTGCAGTTCCTATCGCTTCCACAAGATGTCAACAGTCTTTAGAAATTGGTTGAGGTTTTTCCTTTGAGTAATGAAGAAATACGGCCATCTTGAACGGGGGTCACCTGAAAGTGTACTGTTAGATAGAGGCGCGTGACCAGAAAGCATGCTACAGTTTGTTTACTCCTGTATTGAACACAGATGATCCCATCTTCAATTGTATTGATTATTTACATAAAAAAATACCTAAAGTTGTATTACATATTTCAACCCTGCAGGCGCGACACAAAACACAGAAATAAAAATATGCATCATGCCTTACCTTTGACGAGCTTCTTTTGTTGGCACTCCAATATGTCCCATAAACTTCACAAATGGTCATTTTGTTCAATTTAACTTCTTGACGCTACCCTTCCCTTAAGTGGGATAATTTTCATCTGCTGCCGCTGAATAGCATAGTGCCACAGTCAAATAATATTACTAAAAAATATTCATATTCATGAAATCACAAGTGCAATATTGCAAAACACAGTTTAGTGTTTTGTTAATCCACCTGTCGTAGCAGATTTTGAAAATATACTTTACAGCGAAAGCAATCCAAGCATTTGTGTAAGTTTATCGATAGCACAACAAAACATTATGTACACTAAGCATTAAAACCTGTTGAGGATAGGGGGCAGCATTTTCACTTTGGATGAATTGAATGCCCATAGTGAACTGCATTCTACTCTGTCCTAGATTACTAATATATGGATATTATTATTACTATTGGATAGAAAACACTCTGAAGTTTCTAAAACTGTTTGAATTAAGTCTGTGACTATAACAGAACTCATAGGGCAGGCAATCTTCCAAACATGGAAGTGGAAATTCTGAAGGCGGGTTTAATTTTAAGTCATCGCATATTCACTTCCAAACAAGAAATGGATTTGTTAGCACTTCCTACCCCTTCCACTAGATGTCAGCATTCAGTAGAATGTGGAATGAACATCCTAGTGTGAATTTTGACCGACCGGAGGGGAATGAGTCACTGTCCTGGCAGAATGCCATTTCCTGGTTGCGCAATTGTCTGTTGTTCACCTGCGTTCCATTTGACTGCAGACAAAAACGAATGCTCCTGTTGGAATATTATTGGCTATATCTGAAACTAACATCCTGAAGAATGATTCTCTACTTAGTTTGACCAGTTTATTCGACCTGGAATATATATTTTTGAAGTCTTCGTCTGAGTTCGCCTGGACCAGCGTCAGCTTTTGGGCACGTGAGCTGAAAGTGGTAGCAAATGCATCTAATTGGACACTAGTAATGGACATTATGGAACAAAACAACAATTTATTGTGGAACTAGGACTCCTTGCACTGCATTCTGATGAAAGATCATCAAAGGTAAGGGAATATTTATGATGTAATTTCGTATTTCTGTTGACTGCAACATGGCGGAGAAATATATTTACGTTTTAGCGCCGTTTTAGTTTATTGCATGGTATGCTTTTTTCGTAACATTTCAAAAATATCTGACACAGCGGTTGCATTAAGAACCAGTGTATCTTTAATTATATGTAAAACATGTATCTTTCGTCAAAGTTCAAGATGAGTATTTTTGTTATCTGATGTAGCTCTCTGTAATTACTCCGGATATTTTGGAGGCATTTCTGAACATGCCGTCAATGTAAACCTATATTTGTGGATATAAATATACATATTATCGAACAAAACATGAATGTATTGTGTAACATGATGTCATATGAGTGTCATCTGAGGGAGATTATCAAAGGTTAGGGATTCATTTTATCTCTAATTCTGTATTTGTGACTAATCTTTGGCTGGGGAAAATGGCTGTGTTTTTTTTATTTGGTGGTGATCTAACATAAATATATGTTGTGTTTTCGCTGTAAAACATTTTAAAAAATTGGACATGCTGGGTAGATTAACAAGATGGTTATCTTTCATTTGCTGTATTGGGCTTGTTAATGTGTGAAAGTTAAATATTTCCCCAAAATATTTTTGAATTTCCCGCGCCACCTTTTCAGCTGAATGGGGGGGGGGGGGGTTCGTTAGCAGAACACAGATGAAAATTCCAATATATTCAATCCTCAGGTTGTTTTTAAAATATATAATTGATAATATATCAACTGCAAATGTCTTTCACAGTAGGAGAGGGAAAAACAATAGCTGTGACCACTTGACGCGATGTTATTGTTCTGGCTCATTTTTCAAAATAAAAGCCTGAAACTATGTCTGTAGACTGTTGACACCTTGAGGAAGCGATAGGAAAGGGAATCTGGTTGACATCCCTTTAAATGGAGCAATGGGAGGCTATGGAACATGGAGTTTTCAAAATAGAAGCCACTTCCTGGTTTGATTTTTTCTCAGGGTTTCGCCTGCAATATCAGCTCTGTTATACTCACAGACAATATTTTGACAGTTTTGGAAACTTTAGAGTGTTTTCTATCCTAATCTGTAAATTATATGCATATTCTAGCATCTGGTCCTGAGAAATGGGCAGTTTACTTTGGCAACGTTATTTTCCAAACATAAAAATAGTGCCCCCTAGCTTCAAGAGTTTAATTCCGTTGATATATATCCAAAATGTCAATTTATTTGGCGCGTTTGATCCAGAAAAACACTGGTTCCAACTTGCGTAACGTAACTACAAAATCTCTCAAAAGTTACCTGTAAACTTTGCCAAAACATTTCAAACTACTTTTGTAATACAACTTTAGATATTTTTGAAAGTAAATAATCGATAAAATTGAAAACAGGATGATCTGTGTTCAATACAGGAAGAAAACAAACTGACGCTACCTTTCTGGTCATGTGCCTCTATCTAACAGTACACTTGAAGTGACCCTCGTTTTGAACAGGGCTACTTCTTCATTACACAAAGGAAAAACCTCAACCAATTTCTAAAGCCTGGTGACATCCAGGGGAAGCGGTAGGAACTCCAAGAAGGTCCCTTAGAAATCTGGATTCCCAATGAAATCTCATTGAAATGAGACTGACCTAAAAAAAAACTGAATGGTTTGTCCTCGGGGTTTCGCCCGCTACATAAGTTCTGTTATACTCACAGACAGTTTTAAAACTTCTTGTGACTAGCAATCCCGGATCCGGGAACGTAATCATAGCCTCAAACGAATTAGCATAACGCAGCGGACATAAATACCCCTAGAAACTTTTCCTATTCTTGAAAATCGTAAATGAAATATATTCAAACACAAGCTTAGCCTTTTGTTAATTACACTGTCATCTCAGATTTTCAAAATATGCATTACAGCCAACGCTTGACAAGCATTTGTGTAAGTTTATCATGGAATGATGCTATGTAAGGGAATACCCCCTGAAATGGACAAAAATGAATGGGAAGTCATTGGCATTGGCCAAACCATATACACGATGTCCAATACCACCCAATGTGGCGTTGATTCATGCAAAGTTGGTTGCGAATGCCATATGGCAAATGCCATTTGTAAACACTTTAAAAATCCAACAGGTGGCGAGTGCGCTTCACCTTGGTTTTTCATATTGGAAATGTAACCCAAGTCAACATCCAAAAGCAACATTTTGAAAAAATGATTTTTTTGTCAAAAACTTATCACCCCTTAAAAAAGTGCTTTCTGGACCGTTTTTAGAAATTCTTTCGATTTTTTTGGTCAATTACACATGTGTAAGAACTGTATCAACATACTTTAGTCATATTTTGTTATCATCATTTTTTAAAACTTGTGCATAAGGCATATGTTTTCTCCATTTGCAATATGATTTCATAGGAAGTCAAAAGTTAAAAATGTGAACTTTAAAAAAAAAACATATCATCCTCGTAAAAAAAGTGATTTCCGGACCGTTTTTCGAAATTGTTTCTATTTTATGTCAATTAATCATGTGTAAGAACTGTATGAATATACTTTTGTAAAATGTTATTATCATATTTTTTTTTTTACTTGTGCATAAGGAATTTGATTTGTCCATTTGCAATATGATTTCATAGGAAGTCAAAAGTCACTTTTTTGGGGGGCCAAATGCCATAAGAAATTTGACATGCTCCAAAATCCTGCAGAAATGCAAAATTGACTGGCCTGATGAACTCGGGATGGCCGGGCAGTGATAGTTATTCCTTTCCATCACTCGTTGTGTTGATTTCATCATGTCCATTTGGTAATGTTTTTTTCACTATTTCCCATCACGAATTTGGCATGCTCAAAATTCCTGCAGAAATGCAAAATTGACTGGCCTGATGAACTCAGGATGGCCGGGCATTGATAGTGGGTCTTCTCCATCGCTCGTTGTGTTGATTTCATCATGTCCATTTGTTTATGTTTTCTCACTTTTGCAAGTGCAAAAGGGACCATGCCCCAGGACTACCTGACATGATGACTCCTTGCTGTCCCCAGTCCGCCTGGCCGTGCTGCTGCTCCAGTTTCAACTGTTCTGCCTTACTATTGTTTGACCATGCTGGTCATTTATGAACGTTTGAACATCTTGGCCATGTTCTGTTATGATCTCCGCCTGGCGCAGCCAGGGGAGGACAGGCCACCCCACATATGCTCTCTCTAATTCTCTCTTTCTTTCTCTCTCTCAGAGGACCTGAGCCCAAGGACCGTGCCCCAGGACGACCTGACATGATGACTCCTTGCTGTCCCCAGTCCACCTGACTGTGCTGCTGCTCCAGTTTCAACTGTTCTGCCTTGTTATTATTTGACCATGCTGGTCATTTATGAACATTTGAACATCTTGGCCATGTTCTGTTATAATCTCCACCCGGCACAGCCAGAAGAGGACTGGCCACCCCACATAGCCTGGTTCCTCTCTAGGTTTCTTCCTAGGTTTTGGCCTTTCTAGGGAGTTTTTCCTAGCCACCGTGCTTCTACACCTGCATTGCTTGCTGTTTGGGGTTTTAGGCTGGGTTTCTGTACAGCACTTTGAGATATCAGCTGATGTACGAAGGGCTATGTAAATACATTTGATTTGATTTGATTTGCAACGTCACTGTGCATTTGCAATATGGTTCAATGGGCATTTACCATCACGAATTTGTCATGCTATAAAAATCCTACAGGAATGCGAAATTGACTGGCCCGATGAACTCGGGATGGCTGTGCAGTGACTCTGGTTCCTCTCAATCGCTCGTTAGGGTTGATTTCAGAATGTCACTTTGGTGATGGTACCTCAATGTTTAAACATATTGCAAATGGACAAGAGTCACCAGAAAGTCACCGTCCATCAGTCAGTTAGATATCATTCTGACACCAAACTGATACAAACTGACACCAAACCCACTTTTTCCAACTCCTTTAGTAGCCAACTATCACATACTTCAGAGCTGACCCAAAACTCACAACGCCTTCAGTTCAAACCATAAAAAAACATAAAACACGTAGTTACGTTCTAGCTGCGGGTCCATTTCTGATGTTATGTGTAGGCCTAGCTGAGGCGACCCCGAATCACAAGTTTCGGCTCGATAGGTCATTTGGTGTCCGAGAAGACCCTAATTGGTGCTGAAAATCCACTTTTTCCATGACTTGCTACGGGGTCCTCGAATGAGCTATCGGACAAGAATGTTGGGGTCCGTCTATATGGGCCGAGTCGGTCGCAATGCACCTAGTCTTGCGACTCTGGGACATTTCTAAATGTCCTCATTTTCGTGATGCAAAAATGAATTGAAGTCATTGCAAATGTACGAGGCTGTTTCTCGGTCTGAGAAACTTCTAGAGCCACGTAACTCACCACGCCCTATCGACCTGAGGTCTAGAACAGGATTCTAAAGTTTCGGAACTCTAGGTCTGACGGTTCTTTAAAAGTTCCAACAAGGTGAACTAATGCAGGCAGTGTCTGTCTCTACGCATCCCAATATGTCCCTCTTTCCAAGCTGTGTGTGTGTGTGATTTAGTTTTCCTTTGAAATTTTATGGGAAAAATTACTGATTTACAGTTCATGGGGGTTGCCTAATCACATATATGAAGTTTTGGAAAGATCTGACTTTTTTTTAACCCTTTAACCTTTTTAACCCCTCGAAACAGCCCCTGAGACAGCCCCTGAGTCTATCAAACTGCAGGCAGGGTATGGATAAACATTTTAGGGTGATTTTAACCACTTCCGGTTGGTCCAGGAAGCTTAGAGTCAACACAGGTAGACCTCTTAGTGGCCTGATGGACTGTCATCGAAGACAGGTTCATACGACATTCATAACCCACATAGGCTTTAGGTTGAATTTAGGGGTGCAGGCAATGTATTCCTATGGGGAGAGAAGTCAATGCAAACTGTTTGATGTAAACACCTTCTTTTAACAGTTAAGGGTTAATGCCACACGGTCAAGGTTAGGCTTGCACGGATTGGAAGGACCTTAGGAACATACCTGAGGTCGAATTGTGCTTCTTACCCTAACGTTTCTCTCACTGTCACGCAAAAGCAGGCTTCATTTTGGGCCTACTATTCTAATGGTGGCTGCGCTTAGACCGAGCGAGCTACGGTCAAGCGGGATATCTCATTGAACTCGGCACGGCCTAGGGATTATGGTAATCCCATTGCCTGCTCTCTGTGTCTTTAAGCACCGCACTTTGTCACTCCATCCTTCCTGTGTGTGTGTGAGGGAGCTTTTCTTTGAGATCTGTTGGGAGAAATGACTGATTTACAGTTCATGAGGGTTACCTAGTCACACATATGAAGTTTAGGAAAGATGTGACTTTTTTAAACCTTCAAAACAGACAGTGTGACCCAATTAAAGGCACTTCCGGTTGGCACAGGAAGCTATAGGTAAACACATGTCTTGACTCAGGTAGCCTCTTACAGAAACCTGAGTTTTAAGTCTTTAAGTTAAGAATTGACTGATCTACATAGATTTGAATACAGTGATGTTCATAATGACAGGTTTTTCAAAACACTTTTAGGGTGATTTTAACCACTTCCGGTTGTTTCAGGAAGCTTAGAATTGACACAGGTAGACCTCATAGTGGTCTTATGGACTGTCATAGAAGACAGGTTCATAAGGCATTCATAACCCACATAGGCTTCAGGTTGAATTTAGAGGTGCAGGCAATGTATTCCTATGGGGAGAGAAGTCAATGCAAACTGTTTGAAGTAAACACCTTATTTTAACTGTTAAGGGTTAATGCCACACGGTCAAGGTTAGCCTTGCACGGATCGGGAGGACCTTAGGAACGAACCTGAGGTCGAATTGTGCTTCTCACCCTAACGGTTCTCTCACTGTCACCCAAAAGCAAATGACATTGAGGGCCAGGCTTCATTTTGGTCCTTCTTTTTTTCAAGGTCGCTGCACTCAGAGCGAGCTACGGTCAAGCGGGGCGTCTGTACGAGGATGTTTCTCGGTCCGAGAACCTTCTATAGCCACGTAACTCACCACGCACTATCAACCTGAGGTCTAGAACAGGTTTCGAAAGTTTCGGAACTCTAGGTCTGACGGTTCTTTTTTAGCTCGAACAAAGCTAACTATTGCAGGCACTGTCTGTCTCTACGCACCCCAACACGTCCCTCCTTCCAAGTTGTGTGAGTGTGATTTAGTCTTCCTTTGAAAGTTTATGGGAAAAATGACTGATTTACAGTTCATGGGGGTTGCCTAATCACACGTATGGAGTTTCGGACAAATCTGACTTTTTTAACCCTTCGAAACAGCCCCTGAGACACCAATTATGGCACTTCCGGTTGGCACAGGAAGTTATAAGTCAACACATATCCTCATTGGGGTATGCTTTTACAGAATCCTGAGTTTTAAGTCTTTACGTTAACCTCTTCAGACTCTAGGGGCAGTATTTCATTTTTGGATAAAAAGACGTGCCCGTTTTAAGCGCAATATTTTGTCACGAAAAGATGCTCGACTATGCATGGAATTGATAGCTTTGGAAAGAAAACACTGACGTTTCCAGATCTGCAAAGATTTTCACTGTGAGTGCCCTAGAACAAAAGCTTCAAGCAAAACCAAGATATTTCTGCAACCAGGAAATGAACAGGATTTCTGAGGCTACATTTTTAATGATCTCCTTATATGGCTGTGAATGCGACAGGAATGAGCCTACCCTTTCTATCGTTTCCCCAAGGGGTCTGGAGCATTGTGACGTATTTGCAGGCATATCATTGGAAGATTGACCATAATAATTGACCATTTGCCAAGTGTCCGCACGGTGTCCTGCGTGGAAATTGGTTCGCAAAACTCAGCTGCTGGTATTTTTCCATGGGATTCTGAAAAAAAACATGCTTCCACGAACGGCATATCAATGAAGAGATATTTGACAAAACACCTTGAGGATTGATTTAAACAACGTTTGCCATGTTTCGGTCGATATTATGGAGTTAATTCGGAAAAAAGTTTGACGTTTAGGTGACTGAATTTTTGGTTAGTTTCGGTAGCCCAATGCGTAGTAACAAAACGGAGCGATTTGTCCTACACAAAGAATCTTTCAGGAAAAACTGGACATCTGCTATGTAACTGAGAGTCTCCTCATTGAAACATCTGAAGTTCTTCAAAGGTAAATTATTTTATTTGATTCCTTTGCTGGTTTTTGTGAATATGTTACGTGCTAAATGCTACGCTAAATGCTAAGCTAGCCATCAACACTCTTACACAAATGATTGATTTTCTATGGTTCAAAAGCATATTTTGAAAATCTGAGATGACAGTGTTGTTAAGAAAAGGCTACGCTTGAGAGCAGGCATATTTATTTCATTTCATTTGCGATTTTTAGAAATCGTTAACGTTGCATTATGGTAATGAGCTTGAGGCTGTAGTCATGATACCGGATCCGGGATGGCTCGGTGCAAGAGGTTAAGAACTGACTGATTTACACTGCAGGCAGGGTATGGATATACACTTTTAGTGTGATTTTAACCACTTCCGGTTGGTCCAGGAAGCTTAGAATCGACACAGGTAGACCTCATAGTGTCCTGATGGACTGTCATCGAAGACAGGTTCATAAGGCATTCATAACCCACATAGGCCTCAGGTTGAATTTAGAGGAGCAGGCAATATATTCCTATGGGGAGAGATGTCATTGTAATCTGTGAGATCAAAAAACCCTGTTTTAATGTTAAAGGTTAATGCTACACGGTCAAGGTTTGCACAGATCGGGAGGACCTTAGGAACGTACCTGAGGTCGAATTGTGCTTCTCACCCTAACGGTTCTTTCACTGTCACCCAAAAGCCAATTACGTTGAGGTGCAGGCTTCATTTTGGGCCTACTTTTCTCATGGTCGCTGCGCTTAGACCGAGCGAGCTACGGTCAAGCGGGCATCTTGTTGAACTCGGCACGGCCTAGAGAATATGGGAATGTCATTGCAGGCTCTATGTGTCTTTATTAAGCACCGCACTTTGTCACTCCATTCTTGTTGTGTGTGTGTGTGTGTGTGTGTGTGTGTGTGTGTGTGTGTGTGTGTGTGTGTGTGTGTGTGTGTGTGTGTGTGTGTGTGTGTGTGTGTGTGTGTGTGTGTGTGTGTGTGCGTGTGTGTGTGTGTGTGTGTGTGTGTGTGTGTGTGTGTGTGTGTGTGTGTGTGTGTGTGTGTGTGTGTGTGTGTGTGTGTGTGTGAGAGAGAGAGAGAGCTTTTCTTTGACATCTGTTGGGAGAAATGACTGACTTACAGTTTATGAGGGTTGCCTAATCAAACATATGAAGTTTTGAAAATATCTGACCTTTTTAACCCTTGGAAACTGCCACTATGACACCATTTAAGGCACTTCCGGTTGGCACAGGAAGCTATAAATAAGCTACTATCCTGATTGGGGTATGCCTTTACAGAATCCTGAGTTTTAAGTCTTTACGTTAAGAACTGAGTTATTTACGGAGGTTTTAGTGAGTGTGTGTTATTTCAGAAAATCATAGAAAATCACGGAAATCTCGCAGAGCTCCGCAGAACACTTTAAAAAGATTTGTGAAGAATCAACAACAAGTGGGACACAATCATGAAGTGGAACGACATTTATTGGATATTTCAAACTTTTTTAACAAATCAAAAACTGAAAAATTGGGCGTGCAAAATTATTCAGCCCCCTTAAGTTAATACTTTGTAGTGCCACCTTTTGCTGCGATTACAGCTGTAAGTCGCTTGGGGTATGTCTCTATCACATCGAGAGACTGACATTTGTCCCATTCCTCCTTGCAAAACAGCTCAAGCTCAGTGAGGTTGGATTGAGAGCATTTGTGAACAGCAGTTTTCAGTTCTTTCCACAGATTCTCGATTGGATTCAGGTCTGGACTTTGACTTGGCCATTCTATCACCTGGATATGTTTATTTTTGAACCATTCCATTGTAGATTTTGCTTTATGTTTTGGATCATTGTCTTGTTGGAAGACAAATCTCCGTCCCCGTCTCAGGTCTTTTGCAGACTCCATCAGGTTTTCTTCCAGAATGGTCCTGTATTTGGCTCCATCCATCTTCCCATCAATTTTAACCATCTTCCCTGTCCCTGCTGAAGAAAAGCAAGCCCAAACCATGATACTGCCACCACCGTGTTTGACAGTGGGGATAGGGTGTTCAGGGTGATGAGCTGTGTTGCTTTTACGCCAAACATAACGTTTTGCATTGTTGCCAAAAAATTCAATTTTGGTTTCATCTGACCAGAGCACCTTCTTCCACATGTTTGGTGTGTCTCCCAGGTGGCTTGTGGCAAACTTTAACCTCTTGCTCCTACCTGACACGCAGGCGTCCCATCTAGACATCTGGAAATGCAAATGCGCTACGCTAAATGCTAGTTTGTAACTGAATGAGTTACATGAAACATCGAGAGATTTAAAACAAATGATGTGAAGGGATTATCAGAATTATTAGGTTTCGTTGTTGTAGTAAAAGTTTGGGTTAAGGGGATTTCCCTGTTAAAAAAACAACAACGAAAAGAAAATTACGATTTATGTCCATCGAAATGTTTTATAAAATTAGCGAATTTAGAGATATTGGTTGTGTGTTGTAAATTATAATTCAAGATTCGAACAGAGGTGATAAATTAGGTTTGGTTTATCGAACAACAATTTTTTTAATTCATTGCTGAGGTTGAGCGCTTGTTGATGACGTCACTCGCAAAGCACTTTTGGTCGCCACGGAAATTACGTTGTGACTGGGGGGTAACGGAGAAAATTGTTTGTCTGTTAGAAGGAAAATGGGTGCATAAGTTGAGTCACTTTTCAGAAGTTGATAAAAATGACAAAATACATTTTTAAAAGTAATTTGAGAGTCGCCAGGATAGTCAGGAAAGATGCTAAAAATGAGCAGCTGATACGTTAGGTGGGCATCATAAGATTTGTGACGTTTATTTGGATTGAATTAGACTATGAGAGAGGGAGACGGGTTGTCGGAATCGTAAAACATCGTGACAATGGATTCTGATGGTTGTCGATTCCAGGTTTGATTGTTTATGTAACACCAGCGAATTTGAGCACTGTTTCCATTGTGTGGAACCATGTTAGGGTATTTAAAGTTTGAAAAGCAACCTCTAGCTAGGTTGAATTTGGTTATTCAAGCTTTTCCCCTGATACGTAGACATCCGTAATAGGGGCAAGTTGTTTTTTTTCTTGTTTTTTTCTTGAGGAACTAACAGATGTAAATGTGAGATCTCTGAGTAATTTTGCCATCTGAAGCATTATCAGTAGTGAGTTTTCGTATAGTTTGTTTTTAGCTGATAAAAGTGGTTTGTTTATTTGTTTACTGGTTATGGTCAATTTTGGAGTTTGATTTAATTTAGGTAAACATTGTATTCTGGAGTGTTTAAGTAGGATTCTTCATTCCGGGACGGATGGAAGTTATCTAAAATAAGTAAATTAAAGGAGCCATGGGAGAATGCGACTGCATTTTTATTAAATATCTGGGATTAAATTACGGATTTCTTACACTGAGAAATGTACGACATTTGCGGCAGAGGGAAAAAGTAATACATTGGATAATAATGTTATTGGGTTAATTGTATCTAAGGGTAGCATGTTCATTTAAGCAAACATATACGTAGACGATGTTTAAAATTTATGATTAATAATTTGAGTCAAAGGGGAATTATCATTAGGTTTTAGTTATAGTTCACTTATTGAGTTTCTGAATCGAAGTAGCATAGTGAATGCTAGTTAGGTGTGTGGTGTCTCACTTTTAGAAGCCTCCTGGGATTATAATTTTGGGGAGAGTGGGGGTGAGAGCGGCCATAAACGACCAAATTGAAAAAGGTCTGCAAATATATACACATAAAACAATTGTTAGAACTATTTGTTTTAGTGCAAAGGTATTTTAAAGAGGCACGCTCACATATGGTACCTTATGAGTTTTTATTTTATGGGTTTTAATTACACAGCTGACTATTTCTATTTTAAGGATAAAGGGTTCTTTATGTCTAATATGGTATGACCTTTTGACCTTATCGTGGCTATCTTTTGGGGTCTGATCAGCCCCGGGGGAGAGCCATTTGTATAATGAATTGTGGTCAGTTGGGTTACTAATTTTAAGGTAAATTAGTTATAATGGAGTGTTAGTTGGGATTTAGAATTATTGTTTGAATCACTGAAGCTTATTTACAATGTTAGCTGGGAAGTTTTTGAATTGGCTATTATGGATTTGATATTACAACAGAAAATAGTTATATTTATCATTTTGAGAAATAGAGGATTATTGTAAGGATTAAGATAGATTGATTAAGGAAATGTAAGGACTTTAGAGATGGCCACTTATGGACATGTTTTTTCTAAAATCAATGAATCAATGATCAATGGCATTTTGAGAAATAGCAGAGAAAGGAATTACTGTTGAAATCGGTAAATATATATATATTTAAGAACATATATAAATAGCACAGATACTTCTTAAACTAGATATGCCACTGGACAGAGAATTGATACGGGATTGGGATGAATGGATGCCCAAGAGAGAGTTGGACATACATGATAATGTCAGAAAATAAGGATAATTTACTAATCCTACCTAAGTCATTATTTGGTTATAAGGTTGATACCTGGGCAGAGCCAGGTATCAAAAGGGGGGTGGGTAAGTTAGTGGCCTATTGGATAAGAAACTAATAATAAAAAATAAATAAAAACATTTTTTAGCTATCAGATAAAACATATGAGAAACTGTTTGTTAACCAAGCCTGTATGTCCAGGATTTTATGCATTACAGGTGAACTACAGGTGAAGTCACTCAATCCAGTCCGAGAGGCTTGTTGGGGGGAGCATACCAAGGACTCCTGGTGACAGCTAGCTGAAAGAGCTACCCAGATTCATTTCGCACGGCGGGAGGGTAAGACAATGACACTGTCGAACAATAAACAGTGTTCAAGAGGAGAATTGGAATTAACAGAATTCCGGGGGCCATCTCTCTCGAATGAAAAAACCCTCCCTGTCATTTCATCCCTTTTGTTGTTCATAGAAGTGAAGATGTGTCTGGCTCTTGCTAAGTGATGTGTTCTCGGGGAGAGGGTGGGGCTTCACATGGAAGCTGTTCGTCTGAGCTGTTTTATCGTGGGTGACATATTCCTGATACAGCACGTCCTACTTGAGTATGCGGAGAGTGGTAATTTGACCCATGGTTTAGACGATGAGGATTTTGTTCCAAAATAAGCATAAGAGATCCCTAGATCTGGATAGACAGGAAGTTAGAGTAGAGGTTGGGAAAGATCTCTCAATGGAGTTTTATGTAGACCAAAATGGAGTCTCTAACTACATGGCAGTCCAGGACTCCACGTAGGACTCTAGCCATTATGGAATATATCGGTGCAGGTTCCCATATTGATCGTGGACACAGGTCATAGCTCCTTTGGAGAGAGAGGGCTATATGAATCCACTCACCCAGTATGGAAGAAGGTAGAGTAGAGTGAAGATGAGAGTTTTTGATTGTAATCAGGAGAGAGGGATGTATTGCATAAAGATATGCTTAAACCTTTAAACAGAAATGAAGGAGGATCTAGGGTTGTGGTATGGATATGACCAGGTCTTGGTCGACACCCTAGTACGGTTCTGGGTAGAGGAGTTTAGGCCGGTATGGTAAAGCTGTTCATGAAAGCAGGAATGCCAGATAATGACAGTTGTATTGATTTGCACTATTTAAATCCTCAGGTTCCTCCCTTTACAGTGACCGGAGGAGATTATTACCATTTGGCCCGGTACAGTACTCTTGGGAAATGATGTCAGGGCGAGGTTTTACCAACAGATTGGACAGGATTATGCTCCATTGTAATGCCTTTCACACTCATTCAACACCAAGACATGAAGTATAGCCAAATGGGAGAAAAGAGCTATTCCATCCGGGTCTCTTATTGACTAAGTATACATTGATAACATTGGGGTTCCAGGGGGGGGTGCCAGATGAGTCAAAGCAAGAAATCAGATCCTAGCAGGATTAGAGTTAAGCATTTCCAGGGGGGTCTACTCTCAATAAGAATGTGGATTGGATTAATTATATTTATGATAATCAACAGCGCTTTAACAAGTATACCAGAGATGCTATTAAAGGTTTTGCAGAACAGACTGAAGCAACCAGCTGGATGGCTTGGCAGAATAGAATTGCATTAGATATGTTAATGGCTGAAAAGGGAGAAGTATGCGTGATTATCAGGACCATGTTTATGCTTACATCCCAAATAACACAGCTCCGGACGAATCAGTGCCCGAAGCCTCAGCTGGTTTGACCACCCTGGCTCACGGTTTGGCCGACAACTCTGGGGTGGATACTTCTCTGACTAATTGGGTTTGATAGTACGTTTGGAAAATGGAAAAATGTTATGATCACTGTGTTATGGGCTACATTCACCTGTGTGACTGTTTTAGTTTTAGGGGGCTGTTGTCTAATTCCCTGTGTATGAGGCCTTATTTCCAGGACTCTGGAGAAATCTATGATAATAGATGGTGCGGTATGGGCCGATTCCAGGTTCTGACCCGTGGAGGACTGAATGCATGTCTACAGAACAAGTGGACGAATCTGGATCTTTTATTTGTGGGGAATTTATATTTGATGAGACCATTTTTGATGTTTAGGGAGGCTAGGTTGTATCCCATCTCAATATTAGACTGTTTTTTAATGAAGATTGTCACGGATATCCTAATAAGAAGAGTTATGATTCCGATGTAGGCCTGAGAAACAGTTACGGCGAATGCAAGTGTGGGGTTATGTTTAGGTGATGTTTTGATGACAAGAAATATCTCTAATAAAAATAGAAATGGGCTTTTCAATATTACAATATAACTACAATGTGTGTTTGAGTGTATAATATTTCATCAAAGGGTGGATATGTTAAGGGAATTTTTATCAATGATGACTAATTATGTATACATTTCAATCAGGACTGACTAGTCCAAATGCTATTATGTACTGTACATATATGAATTTTCTCTCTTGCTCCCATTCCCAATTGTATATAATATAGTCAGGAGTTTAGAACAGTGCCTTGGTACAAATGAATGAACTATCTCCAGACTGTCTAGAATGCTATCTACACTGACTGACCTTGGCTTCAGGCGAGGAGGGAAGGCTCGAAAACTATAGGGCCTCTCTACCAGTGTCATGAAGAGATAGAACATTTAGAAAACGCTGACGTCATTTTCAGTTTATAACCTGTGGAAAAATGTGTATGTACCCAGTACTCTCTTGAATTAAACGCTGTTACCTGACTTTTGAGACCGGGGCTCTGTCCATTCTTATAAAAATATAGGGTCTTACAAACCCTTCGAATGCATTGACAGAGGATTTAATTCTGATTGGGAAATAACACAGAGGAATTTAGAATTCCTTCAACATTTGGTCATAGTGCTGGACCACACTGGTAAGCACACACACGCAGGCACACACATACATACACCACTTACACACACACACACACCACAGTTTCTGTCTAATGGGAGTGACAACACACATCACTTGCTATGTTTTGTGCCAAAACTATTTTGGATATTCAAAATCCAGTTATGGATGAATTTTCATTGATTAGACAAATTCCCCATACTTCTACACATTCATCCATATGCACAGTTTTTCAAAGACTGTTTCCAAAGGGTAACAGCAGTAAAAACAGAGACAACATTTCATTTTTTGGGGGTAGACATTTGATCTAAGCACCCAATGTGATTAGACCGGAAGAGCAGGAATCGGCAATGCTTGAAATGTATGTATTAAAACTTTGTGTTTGGAGTTTTCTAAAAGCACTCTTCCCTGCGCTGATTTCCAGATGCTGGCGCCCTTTTTGTCAGGATCCCAAGAGGGCCAATGAACCAGCTAGCGAGGCCATGGTTAAACGCAAAGCAGACACAATCAGAGAAGTGCCTCCTCAGAATTCAGCATCCCCCTTCCTAACACCCCCTCCACATAATTTGTTCCCCAAATCTGCCAAGGGTACATCTCACCAAAAAACAAAAATTAACTGGGGTGTACGTTTTGCTGTTGGTTCCTTTCTTCTCTCTTATATTGCACAGAGATAAAGCTGAGCTAACACACACACACACACACACACACACACACACACACACACACACACACACACACACACACACACACACACACACACACACACACACACACACACACACACACACACACACACACACACACACACACACACACACACACACACACACACACACGTATGCACAGAGCATGACTCAGGCCCTCACTCTTCACCCCCAGCCCTCTCTCTCCCTCACACCTTCCCTCCCTGGTCAGACTGACAGACAGGTCTCTGACATAGATCAATAAGGCAGTGGTCCTTGTGTTCAGCTCCTAATTAGGAGGTTAAAGCGGTCTTCCATGTGTGGCGAGGAAAAACTCTGCTCTACACACCACTGACAACATAAACACACACTTGGCACTCAGTGTATATTAGGATGAATAATTCTATAATTTTATCCATGCTATGAAGGTATGCACTTGCTTTAAATCTCCATGCATTCATACAAGCAGTTGACATGTCTACTCTGTGAATCCATTAACTTCCAATAAAGAGAACTTGTAAGCAGGCTTTGTGTAATATGTCAGTTTCAAAATGCGCCCTCCTCATGACTTGGATTTCCTCTATCAGTCTGTCCTTCTCATGTCTATCCCTTCTCTTTCATGTTGTCTAGGCAACCTGTCCAAGGCGGAGGTGATTGGCCGAGATGCCCTGAAGCTCCTCCCTAATGACCACACCATAATGTTCTCATTGGCTAACGTTTTGGGCAAACTACAGAAGCATGAGGTCAGCACAGTGCGAAATTGCTTACAATTAATTTACCTCTATCCAATCCGAACATCATATATGTGCATGTGTGATGTCCAGCATTGAAGTCAATGGGATATAATTTTTTTACCGACTGTATAAAAAAATGGTGCACACACACACACGTTTTGTATTGCTAATATTATGGGGACTAAAGAATTGATTACCATCCAAAATCCTATATTCTCTAAATCTAACCTAACATTAAACCCTAAGCACTAACCCTAAAAATATACCAAACTCCTAACCGTAAGCGTGTATAAGGTGGAACGTTGTAGATATTAATGTAATGAATACAGACTAACGTCAATTGAAATTCCTTACTCTTAATGTTAAAGGCATGTTTCTTCTACATAATATATTTCTATCTGAGTGTTCTACAACATGTCCTGCTAAAAGTGTGTCTTCAGCTTCACAATAAAACGTCTTTGTACCTCTACTCTCTCTCTGCTCCATATCAGCGGTCCTGTACCCATCACTGGGGGAAGCTGGAGCTGGCAAAAAAGCACTATGAACGGTCTCTGATGCTGGACCCAGAGGCCCCGGGTATCCAGGACAACATGCTGCAATGCAAACTGGACCAGCTTTACATGGCCAAACCAACCTGAGGCACTCAACTACTGGCTGCATGCCACATACACACACAGTTCTTTGAATCTTGCTTGAAACTTCCAGTCTAATTTTTGCTATCCCTGTCAAAATAAAATAAAAAATGTAAAAACAAAATCAAAGTGGTGTTGGTAAAAATCTGAGGGATGGGCATGGAGAAATTCCCAGACAGGGGTAAGAATGCAAGTACTGACCACCCATTACATAAAAATAACAGTTTTAACTATGTTATGAGTACTCTCGGTGCCAGTCATTCATATTTTTCATGACAACGTTATGAAACATGTGCTGCTCGCTAATTTGGCTCAATATACACTGAACACAAATATAAAAGCAACATGAAGGGTTGGTCCCGTGTTTCATAAGCTGAAATAAAATATTTTCCATACGCACAAAAAGCTTATTTCTCTGAAATTTCTTGACTGCAGGGCTGCCATTAATTGAATGTTAATTTCTCTACAATAAGCCACCTCCAATGTCATTTTAGAGAATTCGGCAGTACGTCCAACCAGCCTCACAACCGCAGACCCCGTATAACCACATCAGACCAGGGCCTCCACATCCGGATTCTTCACCTGCAGGATCGTCTGAGACCAGCCACCCAGACAGCTGGTGAAACTGTGGGTTTGCAAAACCGAAGTGTTTCTGCACAAACTGTCAGTAACCCTCTCAGGGAAGCTCATCTGCGAGCTTTTCATCTTCACCAGGATCTTGACCTGACTGCAGTTGAAACTGTGGGTTTGCACAACCGAAGTGTTTCTGCACAAACTGTCAGTAACCCCCTCAGGGAAGCTCATCTGCGAGCTTGTTGTCTTCACCAGGATCTTGACCTGACTGCAGTTCAGCGTAATAACCAACATCAGTGGGCAAACACTCATATTTGATGGCCACTGGCACGCTGGAGAAGTGTGCTCAATCCCAGTTTCAACTGTACCGGGCAGATAGTATATATTGCATCATGTGGGTGAGTGGTTTGCTGACTCCACCTCATGGTGGAGGTGGGGTATGGTGGGGTATGGTATGAGCAGGTATAAGCTATAGACACACAATTGAATTTGATCAATGTCAATTTGAATGCACAGTGATATTGTGATGAGATCCTGAAGCTTTTTGTTGTGCTATTCATCTGTCGCCATCACCTCATGTTTCAGCATGATAATGTACAGCCCCATGTCACAAGGATATATAAACAATTCCTGGAAGCTGAAAATGTCCCTGTTCTTCCATGGCCTGCATACTTACCAGACATGTCACCCATTGAGCATGTTTGGTATGTTCTGGATCGAAGTGTACGACAGCGTGTTGCACTTACCGCCAATATCCAGCAACTTTGCACAGCTGTTGAAGAGGAGTGGAACAACATTGCACAGGCCACAATCAACAGCCTGATCAACTCTATGCGAAAGAGATGTGTCGCGCTGCATGAGGCAAATGGTGGTCACACCAGATACTGACTGGTTTTCTGTACTGCCAGTCATGTGAAATTCATAGATTAGGGCCTAATGAGAGAGAGAAATAATTATTATATGGAAAATATTACCCTCTTCAGTCGACCCTCTACTTTTTCGAACATTCTGTTAAAAATCGCGCAACATTTCAGCGCCTTGCTATTCAGGCCAGGAATATAGTATATGCATATGATTAGTATGTGTGGATAGAAAACACTCAGACGTTTATAAAACTGGTTAAATCACGGCTGTGACTATAACAGAACGTGCGTTTCATCGAAAAGTGCAAGAAAATCTGATCACTGAAAATGGAAATAAATATCCTTGCGCTACTTCCAGGAATTGTTCAAAGTGAACCGAATTACATGAGGCCGAGGTTTCAGTGCCTACAGCTTCCACACGATGTCTAGAGTCTTGTCATTTGATTCAGCTTTGATTCTTGGTCAAACCGAATCAAGGGAACCGATTCCCTCTCTACAGACATCTTTTCGAGACGGACAGCTATAGAATTTACATCGCCTCCTGATGAATTTTATCGCTTATTAACGTGTACTAATACCTAAAGTTGCATTACAAAAGTATTTCGAAGTGTTTTGTGAAAGTTTATCGTCGACTTTTTGAATTAAAAAAAATGACGTTACGTTATGAAACACAATTTTTTTTCGTTTATCACACAGTCTTCATAGACCGATATCTAGGCTATATATGGACCGATATAATCGAAATAAAGACCCAATAGTGATTATGGGACATCTAGGAGTGCCAACAAAGAAGATGGTCAAAGGTATTGAATGTTTTATATTTTATTTGTGCGGTTTGTGTAGCGACGACTATGCTAATTATTTTGTTTACGGGTCTTTTGGGGTGTTACATGCTATCAGATAATAGCTTCTCATGCTTTCGCCGAAAAGCATTTTAGAAATCTGACTTGTTGCCTGGATTCACAACGAGTGTAGCTTTAATTCAATACCCGGCATGTGTATTTTAATGAACGTTTGAGTTTTAACTAATACTATTAGCATTTAGCGTAGCGCATTTGCATTTCCAGAGCTCTAGATGGGACGCCTGCGTGCCAGGTAGGAGCAAGAGGTTAACCTACAGGATTCAATCCAGCTATGTTTGCTTCAATTGCATCCCATTAATGAGAGGAAAGAAATGCAACACTGGTGCCTGTTGTCATTCCTTGCACATATAGTGCCTTCAGAAAGTATTCACACCTCTTGACTTTTTCCACATTTTGTTGTGTTGCATCCTGCTTTTTTGTCACTGAACTACACACAATACCTCATAATGTCAAAGTCTAATTATAATTTTCCAAATTTTTCCAAATGTATTACAAATGAAAGCTGAAATGTCTTGCCTCAATAGGTATTCAACATCTTTGTTATTGCAAGTGTCACGCCTTGGTCATTGTATCTTGTGTTATTGTTATATGTTTGGGTAGGCCAGGGTGTGACATGGGTTTATATGTTGTATTTCGTATTGGGGTTTGTATTAATTGGGAGTGTGTATTATTAGGGGTGTGTCTAGTTAGGCTTGGCTGCCTGAGGCGATTCCTAATTGGAGTCAGCTGATTCTCGTTGTCTCGGATTGGGAACCGTATTTAGGCAGCCTGAGTGCGCGTTGTATTTCGTGGGTGATTGTACCTGTCTCTGTGTTAGTCACCAGATAGGCTGTATTAGTTTCACTCGTTTGTTGTTTTCGTATTTTCAGTTATTTCATGTACCGCTATTTTCTTCATTAAAAGTCATGAGTAACCTACACGCTGCATTTCGGTCTGACTCTCTTCAAACAGCAGACGAAGTTCATTACAGAATCACCCACCACCATTCTCAGACCGAGCAGCGTGTGAACTGGCAGGATCTAAAGGAGGATGTTATGGACGGCAGAAGCAGGGATTATACGACGTGGGAAGAAATCGACAGGTGGGCGGCCGACCCAGAGCGAGTGCAGGAGCCCGCCTGGGATTCCCTACAGCAATGCGAAGAGGGCTATACACGGATGGAATCGAAAAGGAAAGCACGGCTATACAGAGCGAAAACCGTAGGTAACGGGGGAAAGCGCAGAGAGAGAGTGGCAGAGTCAGGAGTCAGACCTGAGCCTACTCTCCCTGTTAATTGTGAGGAGCAGCAATATGAGGACTTCTGGTCTTGGGAGATGATATTAGACGGAAAAGGACCCTGGGCGCAGCCGGGAGAATATCGCCATCCCAAGGAGGAAATAGAAGTAGCTAAAGCGGAGAGGCGCGAGTATATTAGACGGAAAAGGACCCTGGGCGCAGCCGGGAGAATATCGCCATCCCAAGGAGGAAATAGAAGTAGCTAAAGCGGAGAGGCGCGAGTATGAGGGAGAATATCAGCACTGCGACGCGGTTGGAAACTGGAAAGTCACCCCAAAAAATGTATTGGGGGGGGCTAAAATGGAGAATAGTTATGCCAGGTAGGAAACCTGCGCATACTCCCTGTGCTCACCGTTGGGCTAGAGAGACCGGGCAGGCACCGTGTTATGCTATGGAGCGCACGGTGTTTCCAGTGCGGGTGCAGAGCCAGCTGCGACTCATACCAGCCCTTCCTATTGGCCGGGCTAGAGTGGGCATCGAGCCAGGTAAGCTTGGGCAGGCTCGGTGCTCAAGAGCTCCAGTGCGCCTGCATGGTCCGGTCTATCCAGAGCCACCTCTACACACCAGTCCTCCAGTAGCAGCTCCCCGCACCAGGCTTCCTGTGCGTGTCCTCGCGCCAGTACCACCAGTTCCAGCACCACGCACCAGGCCTCCAGTGCGCCTCGCCTGTTCAGCACAGCCAGTGCTTTTCTCCCCTCCTGTGCTATCGGAGTCTCCAGCCTGTTTAGCGCAGCCAGAGCCTTTCTCCTCTCCTGTGCTGCCGGAGTCTCCTGTCTGTCCAGCGCCACCAGTGCTACCAGTCGGCCCAGCGCGTCCAGTGCGCCTCGCCTATTCAGCGCAGCCAGAGCCTTTCTCCTCTCCTGCGCTGTTGGAGTCTCCCGCCTGTTTAGCGCAGCCAGAGCCTTTATCCTCTCCTGCGCTGCCGGAGTCTCCTGTCTGCCCAGCGCCGCCAGTCGGCCCAGCGTCACCAGTCTGCCAGGATCCACCAGAAGTGCCAGTCTGCCAGGATCCGCCAGAAGTGCCAGTCTGCCAAGATCTTCTAAATCGGCCAGACAACCTGAATCATCCAGGTCCACCAGCCAGCCAGGATTTACCGGAGCCTACTACCTGCCTGAGCTTCCTCTCAGTACTGAGCTTCCTTTCAGTACTAGGCTTCCTCTCTGTACTGGGCTCCCTCTCAGTACCGGGCTTCCCCTCAGTACTGGGCTGCTTCGGTCCCGGGCTGCCCCTCTGTCCCGGGCTGCCCCTCTGTCCTGAGCTGCCCTGCTGTCCTGAGCTGCCCCTCTATCCTGAGTTGCCCCTCTATCCTGAGCTGCCCCTCTATCCCGAGCTGCCCCTCTGTCCCGAGCTGCCCCTCTGTCCCGAGCTGCCCCTCTGTCCCGAGCTGCCCCTCTGTCCCGAGCTGCCACTCGGTCCCGAGCTGCCCCTCAGTTATGTGGGGATCAGGGTGAGGACTATTAGGCCATGGTCGGCGGAGAAGGTGGATTATCCTAGGACGCGAAGGGGAAGAACTAGGACATTTATGGAGTGGGGTCCACGTCCCGAGCCAGAACCGCCACCATGGACAGACGCCCACCCGGACCCTCCCTATGCTCTTGAGGTGCGTCCCGGAGTCCGCACCTTAGGGGGGGTTCTGTCACGCCTTGGTCATTGTATCTTGTGTTATTGTTATATGTTTGGGTAGGCCAGGGTGTGACATGGGTTTATATGTTGTATTTCGTATTGGGGTTTGTATTAATTGGGAGTGTGTATTATTAGGGGTGTGTCTAGTTAGGCTTGGCTGCCTGAGGCGATTCCTAATTGGAGTCAGCTGATTCTCGTTGTCTCGGATTGGGAACCGTATTTAGGCAGCCTGAGTGCGCGTTGTATTTCGTGGGTGATTGTACCTGTCTCTGTGTTAGTCACCAGATAGGCTGTATTAGTTTCACTCGTTTGTTGTTTTCGTATTTTCAGTTATTTCATGTACCGCTATTTTCTTCATTAAAAGTCATGAGTAACCTACACGCTGCATTTCGGTCTGACTCTCTTCAAACAGCAGACGAACTACATTACAGCAAGCCTAAATAAGATGGAATCAAATGTGTTTAACAAGTCACTCTGTGTGCAATAATAGTGTTTAACATGAATTTTGAATGACTACCTCATCTCTGTACCCCACACATACAATTATCTGTTAGGTCTTACCTGTAAACTGTGAAATTCAAAAACAGATTTAACCACGAAAAACAGGGAGGTTTTTCAATGCCTCGCAAAGGGCACCTATTCGTAGATGTAACATTCGTCTGTGGGAGAAAGAGAGGAGGACTAAGGTGCAGCGTGGTAAGTATTCATTATGCCTTTTAATGAAAATTAATACTCGAACAAAACAACGAAACGATAAACGAGAATGACACAAAATTAAACAGTCCTGTCTGGTAACGTACACAAAAACAGAAAATAATCACCCACGAAATACAATAGAAAACAAGCTACCTAAATATGGTTCTCAATCAGGGACAGCTGCCTCTGACTGAGAACCATACCAAACACAGAAATCCCAGGACAGACGGGAGACTCTGGCAGCTTCGGTCTGGCAGCTCAGGACAGGCGGGAGACTCTGGCAGCGCTTGGCTGGAGGGAGACTCTGGCAGATCCGGACTGGAGGGAGACTCTGGCAGATCCGGACTGGAGGGAGACTCTGGCAGATCCGGACTGGAGGGAGACTCTGGCAGCGCTGGACTGGAGGGAGCACCTGTAGGGAGGAGATGGAGAGACAGCCTGTTGCGGAGGGCTGCCACCGGAGGGCTGGTGCATGGAGGTGGCACTGGATAGACCAGACCGTGAAGGCACACTGGAGGTCTCAAATACAGAGCCTGCCCAACCCTACCTGGCTGAATGCTCCCCGTAGCCAGGCCAGTGCAGCGAGGTGGAATAGACCGCACTGGGCTGTGCTGGCGAACTTGGGACACCATGCATAGGACTGGTGCTATGTACCCCGGCCTGAGGAGACGCACTGGAGACCAGATGCGTTGAGCTGGCTTCATGGCACCTGGCTCGATGCCCACTCTAGCCCTGCCGATACGAGGTGCTGCTATGGAATGCACCAGGCTATGCCTGCGCACCGGAGACACCGTGCACCTCACGGCATAACACGGTGCCCTCCCGGTCCACCTCTCTCCATGGTAAGCACGGGGAGTTGGCTCAGGTCTCCTACCTGACTTAGCCACACTCCCCGTGTGCCCCCTCCAATACATTTTTGGGGCTGCCTCTCGTCCCAGCCGCACTACCGTGCTGCCTCCTCATACCACCGCCACTCACGTTTCGCTGCTCTGCTTTGGGGCGACGATATTCCCCAGCCTGTGCCCAGGGTCCCTTGCCGTCCAGAATCTTGAGATTTCTGCTGCCCGTTACCACACTGCTTGGTCCTTTTTTGGTGGGTGGGTCTGTAACGGAATTCCTCTTCTTCAGAGGAGGAGTAGCAAGGATCAGACCAATGTGCAGCGTAGTAAGTGTCCATAATGATATAATTAATAAATCAACACAACACTGAACAAAATAACAAAAGAACAAACAAACAAACAAACAAACAAACAAACAAACAAACAAACCCCATATGGTAAAAACACTAACACAGGATACAGCCACCCACAAAACACAATAGAAAACAGGCTACCTAAATATGGCTCCCAATCAGAGACGACTGACACCTGCCTCTGATTGAGAACCATACTAGGCCAAACATATAGAAATATAACAACAGAACAAAACATAGAAAAACAACATAGAAGGCCCACCCCAAATCACGCCCTGACCAACTAAAATAAAACATAAAAAAGGAACTAAGGTCAGAACGTGACAATCAGAATCCCCAATGTTAGAATGTTTCAAATCAAATGTATGAATTAAGTTAGTTTTCCTAACATTCTAAGTTGCATAACCATTTTGATTGGATAATAGCTGTCCCACTTGGAGCACACTGGTTAAATTCATTTTGTTTCTTGAACCAATGTAGGATAGACTTGACCTCCATGCCCGATTGGGTGAGGGTTATTGAATCAGAATCAAATCCTCTGATCTTCTCTCGATCATTAATGTTAATATTCTAAGATCTCTTTGGCAAATGACATGACTGACACATTGTGGAATGTAATAGCTGAACAGAGATTACAACCAGGCTATGGTTTGAGACTGTACAATGTTTGTTTACATTTATATTGTTTACAAACAACAAGCCAATATTATGGGTTCTGAATGGGTATGACAGTTGAACTAAGCTCATTTCTAAGTTATGTTCTTCAATAATTAATGGGCATATATAATTAATTTCTAAGTCTAATAATGGATTTAGCAACTAATGTGTCAGGACCCGGTTACTAACCCGGGTCTCCGGAGTGAGAAACAGTCACTTAACCAACTGAGCCATGAATAGTCAGCAGAACCCAGAAGATGAGGCAGACACAGCAGTACTAGAGACGGTGTATTTAATGAAGTAAAAAGTGAAGTTCTTCAGGAAAACATGTAACTCCACAACCTCAAAAGGAATTCCACAAGAACAAAGGTAATCCTCCATGACAAAAAGGTAAATCCACAAGGTGGAAGGTATAGCACAAAAAGCCTCAAAAGATACTCAAAAACAAACAAACAAGAACAAAAAAACAGAATTCCACAAGAGAGTCCACCGGGATCAATAAGGGTTCACAGAGTACTAGGGCTGGGTGCTAACATACAAACACAGAGCCAATAACTGAGGAAAACAAAGGGTTTAAATACAATCAGGGGAAACGAGGCACAGGTGCAAATAATAATGGGGATCAAGGGAAAACAAAAGGTCAAAAGGCACAATGGGGGCATCTAGTGACCAAAAACCGGAACAACCCTGGCCAAATCCTGACAGAATCCCCCCATAGGAACGGCTCCTGACGTTCCTACCAGCTCTCTCAGGGTGGAGGGCCCTGAACTGACGAATGAGGTCAGGGTCCAGTATGTCTTTGTCTTTGGCGGAGGGGGAGGTCTGTCTGCCGGGACAAGGGGAGAAAAAACAACAGGTTTTAATAAGGAAATGTGAAACGTGGGATTAATCTTAAGGGATCTGGGTAAGTGTAGGCGATAAGAAACTGGGTTAACTCTCCTGGCAACCTTAAAGGGACCGATGTATTTTTGGGACAGCTTGCGAGACTCCACCCGTAGTGGTAAGTCTCTTGTGGAGAGCCAGACTCTCTGGCAGGGGCGCAGGGTAGGCCCGGGACGGCGACGTCTGTTGGCTTGTTGTTGGTACCTCTGTGAGGAACGCATAAGATTAAGACGGTTCTTCCTCCACGTAAGCCGACAGCGTCTGACGAACTTCAAGGCTGAAGGCACTCTGACTTCTGCCTCCTGGTCCGGGAACAATGGAGGGGCATAGGCAAACTGACACTCGTGCGGGGACATACCAGTGGAGGAGGAGCGCAAGGTGTTGTGCGCATATTCGGCCCAAACAATGAAGGACGACCATGTGGACGGGTTGTTACGAGTCATACATCGGAGGGTGGTTTCCAGCTCTTGATTCATCCTCTCTGTTTGGCCGTTGGACTCCGGATGGTACCCTGAAGATAGACTGGCAGAAGCCCCCATGAGTTGGCAGAAGGCCTTCCAAAACCTAGAGGCGAACTGGGGACCTCTGTCAGAAACCATATCTTGAGGAATGCCGAAGACTCAGAACACATGATTAATTACCAACTCAGCCGTTTCCTTGGCAGAAGGTAACTTAGTCAGAGGGACGAACCTGGCCGCCTTTGAAAACCTGTCAATTATGACTAGGATAGTAGTATTGCCATGGGATGGAGGAAGGCCAGTAATAAAGTCCAACGAGATATGGGACCAGGGTCTGTGGGGAACAGGTAAAGGGTGAAGGAGTCCTTGCGGGCGGAGGTGAGAAGATTTTCCCTGGCAGCACACGGGGCAGGCATTGACGAAAGTGGCAACGTCTTCTCTTATGGTAGGCCACCAGAACTTACGCTGGATGAACTCCAAGGTGCGACCTACGCCCGAGTGACAGGTGAGGCGAGAGGAGTGCCCCCACAGAAGGACCTGAGTCCTCACTGCCTTGGGGACAAACAACCGATTGGCAGGACCTCCTTTCGGGTCCGGTTCAATAGCTTGAGCTCGTCTCACGGTATCCTCAACTTGCCACGAGATCGGAGCCACGATCTTAGCAGCAGGAAGGACAGGCATGTCCGTGTCATCTCGAATGGCATACAAACACAGAGCCAAGAACTGAGGAAAACAAAGGGTTTAAATACAATCAGGGGAAACGAGGCACAGGTGCAAATAATAATGGGGATCAAGGGAAAACAAAAGGTCAAAAGGCACAATGGGGGCATCTAGTGACCAAAAACCGGAACAACCCTGGCCAAATCCTGACACTAATGATTTAAGCTTGAATGTTTATTGGATAGGATAAAAAGAGATAGAGAAATTGTGTTAACTCCTTTACCATTGCTAGTACCGTGGAATACGTTCAAGCTCCACAGATTTGATCCCATATGGCTTTGCTTAAACATTGTGTAAGAAGCTACACCAAGTCACTTGGCTCTGTCATAACCTCACATGGTCTCTCTTATCATTGCTATGCAGACGACACACAATTAATCTTCTCCTTTCCCCCTTCTGATGACCAGGTGGCGAATCGCATCTCTGCATGTCTGGCAGACATATCAGTGTGGATGACGGATCACCACCTCAAGCTGAACCTCGGCAAGACGGAGCTGCTCTTCCTCCCGGGGAAGGACTGCCCGTTCCATGATCTCGCCATCACGGTTGACAACTCCATTGTGTCCTCCTCCCAGAGCGCCAAGAACCTTGGCGTGATCCTGGACAACACCCTGTCGTTCTCAACCAACATCAAGGCGGTGGCCCGTTCCTGTAGGTTCATGCTCTACAACATCCGCAGAGTACGACCCTGCCTCACACAGGAAGCGGCGCAGGTCCTAATCCAGGCACTTGTCATCTCCCGTCTGGATTACTGCAACTCGCTGTTGGCTGGGCTCCCTGCCTGTGCCATTAAACCCCTTCAACTCATCCAGAACGCCGCAGCCCGTCTGGTGTTCAACCTTCCCAAGTTCTCTCACGTCACCCCGCTCCTCCGTTCTCTCCACTGGCTTCCAGTTGAAGCTCGCATCCGCTACAAGACCATGGTGCTTGCCTACGGAGCTGTGAGGGGAACGGCACCTCAGTACCTCCAGGCTCTGATCAGGCCCTACACCCAAACAAGGGCACTGCGTTCATCCACCTCTGGCCTGCTCGCCTCCCTACCACTGAGGAAGTACAGCTCCCGCTCAGCCCAGTCAAAACTGTTCGCTGCCCTGGCCCCCAATGGTGGAACAAACTCCCTCACGACGCCAGGACAGCGGAGTCAATCACCACCTTCCGGAGACACCTGAAACCCCACCTCTTTAAGGAATACCTAGGATAGGATAAGTAATCCCTCTCACCCCCCTTAAGTTTTAGATGCACTATTGTAAAGTGACTGTTCCACTGGATGTCATAAGGTGAATGCACCAATTTGTAAGTCGCTCTGGATAAGAGCGTCTGCTAAATGACTTAAATGTAAATGTAAATGTAAGCTGGTGCTTTAGAAGCAAACACTAGTCAAATGTCTATCTATGATTCTGTATTCCATCTTGTGTGGCCTGGTTCCCGGGGCCATGTGGAACCCATCCTCTGAGAACCCTCTCCTCTTTCATCTCTGACCCCCATGTTATCTCAGCTGTGAGGAGCACCGTGCATTTGTGTATCTAGAACAGGCATTGTAAAACTGTGTTTAGCTTGGCTAGACCCCGAGAGCAGACCTGGGTTCAAAAAGTATTTTAAAACCTTTATAGAATATACTTTTATTTCCCCTTGGGGTTCCCTTGAGGATCAATAAAGTTATGTTATTCTCAAATACTATTTGAACCCAGTTCCACAAGGGAGTGCCTTCGGTTGCCATACTGGAAGTCTACTGCTTATTGCATTCTTGCACAATACGCTACATTATTTTACTCTGGGGGTGTATTTCAATCATTGTTTACTGTCTGTGAGGTGCATCGGCAGATGGGATTTGGCCATTCAAACGGTTTGTGTTACAGTGTTTATTTTGACTGACATGTCTCTGTTCTCTTCCTAACTGGGGTGGGGTCAGGACCCTTCACCTCTCATCCATCCCTCGTTCTTCCCTCCTCTCCCCATCCTCTGCAGTTTTAATATAAGAAAGCTGTTTGACCATAGAACCTTTTTCCTCTTACATCTTACGATTTTTCCTCGCAAAAGAGGAAACCAATGTTTCAATTGAAAAGTTGCACGTCATTTTATCATCCGGTTATCAACTTTTCCTCTTTTGTTATGAATATTTGTTGACCCTTTCTTACATGGACAAAAATAATCACTAACCGTTATATTGTGTTTCCTTACATAAATGTGCATATTGTGTGAGACATCAGCATTCTACCCCCTTCTCCCAGCCTTTAATGTGAGAAAGGTGTTTTGCCAGGGAAGTTTTTCTGAAGTGTCCGCCAAGGCGACGAGGGATATGCCGAGACAGGAAGTCAGCGTCGGCGGCCATAGCTGTATAAAAACAGCTCACTATTAAAGCATAGAGGCTTCAAAGAGAGAGAGGAAAGATGAGCTCCCCTCGCAGCTACACACACATACGCTTACACATTCTCATTCTCTCACATACACAGTCTCTTTTTATCTCTCTCTCTCTCTCTCTCTCTCTCTCTCTCTCTCTCTCTCTCTCTCTCTCTCTCTCTCTCTCTCTCTCTCTCTCTCTCTCTCTCTCTCTCTCTCTCTCTCTCTCTCACACACACACACACACACACACACACACACACACACACACACACACACACACACACACACACACACACACACACACACACACACACACACACACACACACACACACACACACACACACACTTTGGCTTCTCTGAAAGGATACCATTGAAGGAAGCGTTGACCCCAACACGGAACTTGGGTTCAAAGTTCAATGCACTTTCTATTTTTTCACCTGCTTCCCTTGGCTCGTAGGAAACTTTTGAAGTGCTAGTGTGTCTCTCCTTTTAAGGCCAGCAACATTTGTTTACGCATACAGTACAATACACTAGTTGTGCCTGAACGCAACCCTTTTGATGCTTTGATGATGTTACTGATACACTCGCCGGGGTGGGGAGGGGGTGGGGGGTTTGAAAAGACAACAAATAACTTACACACACCAATGGCGTCCCATTGAAGATCAAACCCGGGTTCATCATTGGATAACATGCTAAGGTCACTGAGTTCAGTATGACCCTCTATGTATAGCCTGAAGCTAAAACGAGATGAAAAAGTGGATCAGTCGGCGGTTTCACAAACCTAAAGATATTGGTGGGCATTGGCACTAGAGTCCAATGGAGCTCCCAGAACTGAATGGAACTGAATTAAACTGTTTGGAACAGTCAGGTCTCTCTTAGGACACAATCTGTCTCAACCTTTTTTATCTCATCCTGAAGGTGGATGTTAATCCATATTCTTCTGGCTGGCTGGATATCACATACACCAAACTCATCAGTAAGGAGCAAACATTTGGATTAATACTGTAATCTCCTTACATTCAAAAGATGGGTTACCTACCAGTGCTTTATGAATACTTATTTTTGTACAGTGGGGTTTTCACTTCACTTCATACCTATCTGCTAAATCACCCTGACACAATTAATTAAATACTGCTATATTAACGCAAAATTTAACTCGATTAGACTTGATTAGACTTGATTACATTAAATAGAATCTAGAATTCTATAGGGCTACAGTTGAAGTCGGAAGTTTACATACACCTTAGCCAAATACATTTAAACTCCCTTTTCACATTTCCTGACATTTCCTGACATTTAATCCTAGGAAAAATCCCCTGTCTTAGGTCAGTTATGTCACGCCCTGGCCATAGAGAGGCTTTTTATTATCTATTTTGGTTAGGCCAGGGTGTGACTATGGTAGGCATTCTATGTTATTTTTTCTATGGTCTTGTATTTCTTTGTTTTTGGCCGGGTATGGTTCTCAATCAGGGACAGCTGTCTGTCGTTGTCTCTGATTGAGAACCATATTTAGGTAGCTCTTGCCCACATGGGTTTTGTGTCTGCACCAGACGGAACTGTTTCGGTTGTTGTTTTGTCATTCATCATTCTGTTCTAATAAAAAATAATGAACACGCACCACGCTGCACCTTGGTCCTCACCTTCTTCCACCAACAGCCGTTACAAGTTAAGATCACCACTTTATTTTAAGAAAGTGAATTGTCAGAATAACGGTAGAGATAATGATTTATTTCAGCCTTTATTTCTTTCATCACATTCCCAGTTGGTCAAAAGATTACACACTCAATTCGTATTTGGTAGCATTGCCTTTAAATTGCTTAACTTGGGTCAAACGTTTCAGTTAGCCTTCCACAAGCTTCCCACAATAAGTTGGGTGAATTTGGCCCATTTTTCCTGACAGAGCTGCTGTAACTGAGGCAGGTTTGTAGGCCTGCTTTTTCAGTTCTGCCCACAAATTGTCTGTAGGATTGAGGTCAGGGCTTTGTGATGGCCACTCCAATACCTTGACTTTGTTGTCCTTATGCCATATTTCCAAAACTTTGGAAGTATGCCTGTGGTCATTGTCCATTTGGAAGACCCATTTGCGACCAAGCTTTAACTGATGTCTTGAGATGTTGCTTCAATATATCGAATAATTCCCTTCCTCATGATGCCATCTAGTTTGTGAAGTGCACCAGTCCCTCCTGCAGTAAAGCACCCCCACAACATGATGCTGCCACCCCCAATCTTCACAGTTGGGATGGTGTTCTTCGGCTTGCAAGGCTCCCCTTTTTCCTCCAAACATAACGATGGAGGTTTTGAAACAGTGGCTTCTTCCTTCCTGAACAGCCTTTCAGGTTTTGTCGATATAGGACTTGTTTTCCTGTGGTTATAGATACTTTTGTACCGGTTTCCTCCAGCATTTTCACAAGTTCCTTTGCTGTTTTTCTGGGATTGATTTGCACTTTTTGCACCAAAGTACGTTCATCTCTAAGAGACAGAACGCGTCTCCTTCCTGAGCAGTATGACAGCAGTGTGGTTCCATGGTGTTTTTACTTGTGTACTACTGTTTGTACAGATGAACATGGTACCTTCAGGCATTTGGAAATTGCTCCCAAGGATGAACCAAACTTGTGGAAGTTAACAAAAAACAAATCTGAGGTCTTGGCTGATTTATTTTGATTTTTCCATGATGTCAAGCAAAGAAGCACTGAGTTGGAAGGTATGCCTTGAAATACATCCACAGGTACACCTCCAATTGACTCAAATTATGTCAATTAGCCTATCAGAAGCTTCTAAAGCCATGACATCATTTTCTGGAATTTTCCAAGCTATTTAAAGGCACAGTCAATTTAGTGTATGTCAACTTCTAACCCACTGGAATTGTGATACAGTGAATTCTAAGTGAAATAATCTGTCTGTAAACAATTGTTGAAATTACCATTACATTTCTATCGTGCAATCTTTAACGCTACAGGGATCAGATTGAATAGAGCCCTAAATGTATTTTGTATATATAACCTCCTTTCTCATCCTTATTCATCAATGTATTCCCTTTTGTCTTTAAGTCGAAAAATAAAGTCATACATTTCTAAATTCCCCAACTGCATAATATTAATTTGAACTTACCCAGGGTGTAATTGAACTTCACTGGGTGTGCTATCTATTTTTCATCTTCAAATGCATACACAACCACCTATGAGAAAAGGCAACACATAAAGTCAGGTCAGGATATAGGCGTTGCATCTTTTAAAGGCAATTTCCGATTGAGCCGACATATACAGTGTTTACTGTGAATTGGATCTCCACAAACGTGAGAAGATTGCCTTTAAAACCACAATGCCTATAACCCGCAATCAGATTGAATCTCAGCCCCAGTCAGATATTTTCTCAAAGATTAAAAACAGGCACTGATGGGGATACAGGAGGTTGAGTGTGTTTCTCTGTACCAGAGATGACTGAGGGACCATGAGGAGAGTGAGGGCTTTGAACTGGGGTGCCCCACACTGGGTTGAAGTGGCATCAATTAATGCCCCAGCTTGGGGGCCCAAGTTACATCAACTCCAAGAATTAGCGCATGGTGGCTGCCTAGCCATTAAATCACTGAACAGGCCATGTTAAAGGCACAATTTCAGACACTGAAGTTGAAAACGAAGACAGATTCTTTGCAATTGATTGCTCTGCTGAGATAGTAAATTAATCATACACCAATATCCGATTTTCCGAACACATATTAAGCCTAGCGGTGTACAAGAAATCATGTTCAATTGAACATGTCCATTTTAAGGGCTTAAGTATTAGTCCAGGTGCCATGTGTGTCAAACCTCTCAGAGTAGGAGTGCTGACTTGGGATCAGTTTATCCTTTTCAATGAATAACATTACATGGACAGGGAGAACCTGATCCTAGATCAGCACATGCTTGATACATAAGGGCCTAAGGTATACACTTCATGTGAGAAACTGGCCCTAAATGTATTTTCTCAAAACTTAGCCTTAATGAGATGTGCTGTCTTGAGATGTGCAGATTTCATGCCATGATGTCAAAGAAGCACTAAATTCAAATTATGAGTGCAGATCTTAAGATAGGAGTTGGACCTATTATATGCGTGTTGACCACATACTGTACATATCTCTAGCATCATGTTTGTGTGTTCATTTGAACCCCCCCCCCAGTACTCCCCTCATCTGATAGTGGTCTTCTGACAAACTTCTAATTAATCTGACAGGATGTGATCAGTGTGTGATGTCCCCTTTCACCCCTTCCATCCCCCTCGTCATCCAAACCACAACAATCTTTATGGGCTCTGATTGACACTTCTGTCTCCTCTGTCTAATTGATGTAAAACACTGTCAAGGTGTACAATTCGACCAACGGTATCTCTGCCATCCTACATTTCAAGAGTCAGGATCACTGTGTGATCATTAGACTGGCAGGCTTTATTAGGTAACAGCTTGTCAAACTCCTCCGTCCACCTCAACATCCTTCCATCCATCCATCCCTTCTATCTAACCTTCCGCAAATTCTATTCCTCTGCTCCTCTATCCCTTCCACCCCATCCAGCTACATCTCTCCATCCATCTCTCCATCCATCCATCCCTCGCCCCCTTCCACCTCTTCCTTCCTTTCCCTCCACGGTCGTCTAGATCATCTAGATCCCATTACATGACAAGCCCCCTGGAAACGCACTATAACCGCATCACCAGACAATGTGGCCAGTAGGGCACGGGGTGTCATTTGGAGAGGGAATGTTCGAGATGGGATCCCGCCTGTCACCCCTCATCACTGGAAGGCCTCCCCGTCTGCTCCATGCACTCTGTCACGTGCAGGAGGCTGCTGTCACTGAATGTTTGGACCATTGGTGGGACAGCTATGTCCATACGTGGTGACGTTTTCAGTAGGGCTCGCTGTCACACTCTATCCCAGCCACCCACCCTAGATCGCCTGGGTATCTCGGGTGTCCACTACTGGTGATTAATCATTAGAGATGGGCAATAAAACATCCAGAGAGGCCAGATTCTGATTAATTAATTCTTTATTCAGATAACCATTTGCTGATGCCTTAGTGACATAGAAAGAGGACACTAGTCTTTGTGTCCTCCAGATGATAGCCAGGGCTCTGCTGCAATGATCTAATAGACATAGAGTATGTTGGTACATTGCCAATTTGGCTCTTATTACCCGGTCTGGAACTGGAATCATCCCCAAGATTGATTTTCATTATGTATAACACTGCCAAGGTGCTGAGAAAAATGAAATCCGTTACTAACTGCAGAGAAAATCCTAACATGCTAACTTGCAAAAATGTTATATCACAATCATAAAGCTTGTGTAGTAAAAAACTGAAAATATTAAATAGATTGGATGTTACTGTATCTATATATTCTTATTTTTGGTGCCGTGGCAAGTGGCGGAGCCAGGAGAAAAGGGAGGGATGGTGTCATTTTCAGCAGGAACCCTCTAAGGCCTGTTTTGCAAAACAAAACAAAGCACCCCTTATTGAAAAATATAGTGCAGTGAGACGGAAATGTATTAACTGGCACCAGCTAATGCGTGCATTATTCATTTCGGGTGAGCATGAAAAATGATCTAAAGAGGTCTGAAATTGCAGACGCGCAGGCTGGGCTCGCTGGTTCGTTTCATCCCTTTGGAAGAGGGCGGGAGGGGTGGAGTGGGAAGGGAGGCATGGATGAAGGGATGGATGGATGGGCAGAGGGGTGGAGGGATCGAGGGACAGAAGTATTCTGGGACAGAGGGATAGAAGATTGGGGGAGAGGGAAGGAGGGAGTGCTCACACCTCTCTGGACAGGGCTTTACAGTAACAGCTGTGGTCCTCTCATGAGAGGGCGTCGGCAGGGCTGGAAAAGGGGCCGGGCTGGACAGATGGACGGACACATGAGAGCCTGGGACCACCACTGTTAATAAAAATACAATATATGCTGCTGGACTGGCCTCTGTGTGTGTGTGTGTGTGTGTGTGTGTGTGTGTGTGTGTGTGTGTGTGTGTGTGTGTGTGTGTGTGTGTGTGTGTGTGTGTGTGTGTGTGTGTGTGTGTGTGTGTGTGTGTGTGTGTGTGTGTGTGTGTGTGTGTGTGTTTTTGTGTGTGTGTGTGTGTGTGTGTGTTTGTGTGTGTGTGTGTGTGTGTGTGTGTGTGTGTGTGTGTGTGTGTGTGTGTGTGTGTGTGTGTGTGTGTGTGTGTGTGTGTGTGTGTGTGTGTGTGTGTCTGTCTGTCTGTCTGTCTGTCTCTTTCTGGACCCCCTTTTCTCTCTTTCTTTCTATCTCTGTGTTTTCCTCTCCCTCACCAGTCTTCTTATTTCTCTCTCTCGGTCCGTTGTCTTCTTGCTTCTCTCCCTCTCTCCCCGGAACTTCTAGGAGGTGGCTTGGGCAGAGAAACTGTGGCAGCGGCATATGGCATTCCAATGTGCTGAACATCCATACAAACGACAGACCCACCAGTCATTGCTTTGGTCTGATGAGCCGATCTCTGATGAACGGTGTTACCGACTTACCTGCTGCTAAAACATTACCCTAGACATTATTCTAATTCAAATAAACGTTTTTTCTTTATTAGTCAAAATTGACAGAAAACATAGCGATTAGAGCTGTATTCTAATTAAGCTACCATTTCCTTTATCTCTCATTCTCTCACTCTCACCTGCTTTCCCACAAGTCCACGCGACATTAGAACCTGAACAGCCCGTGAAAAGGCAAAACCAGGCCATCCTGAGTATACATCATGTACGCCAGGTTATAGCAAATAATAGCTAAGCTCTCTAAACCCTCGGCTAGGAAGCCCATGTCAAGCCTTCATAGGCCAGTTAATGTACAGAATCTGCTGTAGCCTATAGAGGGGAAACACACAAGAATTGAGCTAACGAAACACGTTAAAGAACTTCCCAACCATTTGAAGCAATCCAAGCTTCCTGCCTGCTCTAAAACTCACTCATTTTGGGAGTAGCCTAGAGCAATGGTTTCTCTTAGATTAGATCCAAATGAAGCCATTGCACTATGTCTCTGGTCTCTAGGATTCTTTCTCTGGTTCTATGGGTGGAAACAGAAATCAGCAGGTTCTTTGTTCTTGGTCTAGTAGCCCAGTATTCTTCTGCCAAATTTAACAGAAGGCTCGGAGGGGTAACGGGGGTCTAACCCAACCTGGTATCACCTTCTGCCGTGGAGCGCAGAGCAGTAGAGAGACAATCAGCCCTGAACCCTGCTGTCTGATGCACAAAGTGAAAAGACTCTAATTGGGTGTTGTTGTTTTTTTTGTTACACCCACATTTTCTTTCTGCAGGATTGCTGGATCATGAAAAAGCAATTAGACCTCGGAGCTACGACTTTAATTCGTTTTTCATCAATCTATCTTTCTCTCGCTGAAAAAAATGTCAACATAATCAGTTCACTTGAGTGAGGATCTATGAAAGTTGCTTATATGGTTTATTTAGGACTGTATTGGTGATTTGACTGTAGATTTTTTTGTTTTTTTGGTACTCCTATGTTATACCTTTTGTAAATGTATATAATTAAATAGGCTTTTCTGGCTTGAATGCAAAAAAGAATAACATGATACATTGCATGGATAAACATGTCTGCACATGTGTAAAAGGTTAAAAGGTGTTTATGAAAATTGGCTGAGTAGTTTCCAAAATGAATTGGGCTGTTGAACATGACAAAAAACTGGCAATGTTGAATATTGAGTCAGTTTGAGAGCCTGAAGAGCTGTAGTTTTTCAATTGTCCCTGTAGGGGCAGTGCTGCCCAATAAATCCACCATCCCTTAAAACTCTCTAAGGTGCAACTGGGAGGGAAAGAGATTGAACAACTTAAATCAAATGAATTACCATGAATAAATGTGAGGTGGGTCAGAAAGTATTATGTATAATTTGTTTTGAATACGTCTTGATATTTAAAGGTTAACTAACACAGATGAAATGCAAACACAGACAGAATTTTACAACACAAATCATCAGTGGTTGAATTTATCATATATTTCTATTAATTAGTATTACCAACAAATGTGATCAGGGCTGGCTCTTGCCTAAGCAAGATTTGCTGGCACAATATTTTAGTGGTCCCCCTCTTGACAGCAGAGAGAGAAATTGAAATGTTACTTTCTACACTTTTGCCATGGGGCAAAGAGAAAATCTTGCAGTTTTAAAGCAAGTTTTCTGCTGTTCTACATATTGTGCCATGAGGAGGAGAGAACATTTAGTAATTTTATAACTGACGGATTTTGGCATGAGGCAAATATAATTTTTTCCTGCCATTCTACCCACTTTGCCATCACTTATACCATGTTAAAGATATCTGAGTGAGAGTGACTAACAAAATCAACAGGTGCCCCCTGGAGATCAGGTCGCACGGTGGGTATTCGGCCATGACTACTAGTTGAAATAACTGGCTAGACTAACTAACTTACCAATAAAAAAATGGTTAGCTGATATTGCTAACTTCCATTATACTAACTTGTGCATTCTACTATCCTAATGATTAACAGTAATTTGAGACCCCGACTGAGTTCCAAAAAACAGTGGCCGGCATCCTGAGGGACCGCTTATGTCGCCAATGCCTGGAGGCTGCCCTGAATGAGATTATTCGGAGTGGTATAATTCATTTCCACTCAACAATATTTCATTTTGGAAACAAAACATGCTTGAAATAGTGCAACGCAATTATGTAAGATGCCAATGAACGTTGAAAATGTGTTGCATTACAGATACATTGGCAAACACATTTACATTACTAAGTAAAAAAGAAAAGAAAAACAAATGTACGATAAAAGGTATCAAAACAAATTCCTTGACCCCAGACTTCCTAACCAAAGAACCATAGTATTTTTCCCTGTTAAAATACAGTAGCTAATTTCGTAAACAATTCAAAATATGTTTCATTAAAGTCTCACTTGCTATGGTTTAATTACTAAGCTAGCTAATCATGGAAATGAGCATAATCAATGAATTTGCATTGAAGAACAGAATCTGAATCTAATTTTCTAAATGCCTCTAAATTTCCCCTCAGCATAGAGCAGAAGCATACAACTTCTAGTCCAAAACATGTTCGAATACTTTGACAATAATTAACTAGAACTAAACAAGAGCTAGTTCATTTACACATATAGTTTGAATATATAGTAAATAAAAATGGCTAGAGAAAATTGATAAACATGAAACACAGATAAAACAACTATAGTCTCATAACAGATATATTTAATTCTGTACACACACACACACACACACACACACACACACACACACACACACACACACACACACACACACACACACACACACACACACACACACACACACACACACACACACACACACACACACACACACACACACACACACACACACACACACACACACACACACACACACACACACAGAAATCAGAGACCCTGTCACCCCTTTTGTGCTGCAGGGTTGGCTTTGCATCCACTTTTGTTTTTCTACTCAACAAAAAAGTGATCAGCTATCACACAACAGACGATGAGATGTCAACATGAAATACCTTCCTTTGCATCAGCTTTACAAACTCCCAGCCCCTCTCTTTATGCCAGCCACTCACCAGAGTCTACCTGAATTTCACTTTAGCCACGGGGGTCCCGAGACCTTGCTAAATACTACCCCAATACTGCTGTCGACAGCCTGTCAATCAGATGACAAATCCTTATTTTTTTGTGACCAACTATTTATTATTTTTTTTGTGAGAGGTTCAGATCACAGACAGGCAATAATATTCAAATAATACACAAAGAATCAAAAAACGAAACATAAAAAGCATTATTTGTCTTGTCTATACTATACCATCTCCACTCTCACTTCCCCTTTTCAGTAGGTGAGACCCATTTCTATTCCCCCTCCCTCCCTCCCCCCTCCCCCTCTCCCCTCAGGCTCATGTTGCGGCCATATTTATGCATTAAAAAAAGATTGTGGGTAGCTCGTCATATGTTTGTAAAGGGACCGAGACACATATATTGATATTCGATACAGATATTCAAAATACAATGGATGGATTCAAACATGTTTATATTACATTATCTTTTGACATTTTCGACTGCTCTATTGAAAGTATCTAATGTTATTTATTTGGAGCTGTTCACAAGAGCTATGGAGAGCTCTAGTGAAAGGATGTCATCAAGGAAGTTTTGTATCCATTGAATTATGCTAAGTTATGTGGAGGCTTCCATCTGGTCACTAACATCCTTTTTGTCACAGTCAGGCCAGACAACCACACTCATTTCTGGGATACTGTGAGAGTCAGTGAAGAGTCATTGTTCAACAATAATATATTGGGGAGATAGGGAATGGGAACACCAACTGTGCTCGGTAGAGAACTGGCAACCTGTGATCAAAAGGTCCTCACACTGGGGCAGTCCCACATCATTTGCACGTAAGTTCCAATATTTATTTGTGAACACAACAGACAATTTGGAATAAGAGCAAGTTCAAATTGGCAGCGTTTCCACAGAGTCAAATATACTCTGTGAATTAATTTTAGTGTATTGGATGATGATTTAAATTTTGGGATGACACTGGGATATTGTTCTTTTCCAATCTGTATTTTGTTTGTAGTCTTTTCAATCTGATTTCCATACTGTAACTATTCCCATTGGTTTATGTAGAGCTTATAGGTAGTTTTTCAATATAGATTGAATAGAAAACCTCCACTTGTGTTCTGGCTACCTAAAAACTCAATGAGTGGCTGAAATGGGAGTGGTTGACTCCATAGGACTCATACGTTCTCATAGCGGTTCTTATCTGGAAAAAACAAACAAAGACCAATTAACTAAATCATACAAATTTTGGGGGGGTCATGAAAGGATAATAAACCTTCATTAATCATTATTATTATTATTATTTCCAAAAGTGTATGAATTCCTTGTTCAGACCATTGTTTAAAAATGATAGGGTTTCCTCCCAAAAGTAAGGAGTTATTTCTAAATATTGGTGTTTGTGTATGGGCTATTGCACTTGCCAATTACCAAGTTTTTCAATTTGTTGCCAGGTCCGTATTGAGTGGCCGATGATTGGTCCAAACTGAGAACAGCAAAACTTAGGAGATAAGGAAGAGAATAGTACATATTTCAGTGTATATTTTCCTATATTTCAAACCAAGGAAGACATTTATCTTGATCAAACCATTTCTTAAGTGGGTGGAGCACTAGAGACAAAGCATGTAACTTGAAGTTGAGTTAGACCCTCAAAACCTTTGGGTTGCTGGAGTGTAGTCATTTTAATTCTGGGACGTTTCCCTTTTCACGTAACATTCAAGACTGAAATTTGAATCTTGACAAATCTTTCTTTAAAAAAGTATCTTCACTCAGTCTGCTTTTAACAAAGGTGTAATGGTTTTCTTCCTCTTCTGATGAAGAATAGGATGGATCGGACCAATGCGCAGCGTGGTAAGTGTTCATGTTATATTTATTAGAACAGAAACACTAAACAAAATAACAAAGAGAGTGAAATGAAACAGTCCTGTAAGGTGCAGCAACACAAAACAGAAAACAACTACCCACAACCCATAGTGGGAAAACAGGCTGCCTAAGTATGGTTCTCAATCAAAGACAACGATAAACAGCTGCCTCTGATTGGGAACCATACCAGGCCAAACACAGAAATACAAAAACATAACACAACATATAGAATGCCCACCCCAAACTCACGCCCTGACCAAACTAAAATAGAGACATAAAAAAGGAACTAAGGTCAGGACGTGACAAAAGGCTTGAATTCACAGAATTCTACATTTTCTTGCTAACATTTTGCTGTGCCTGAACTAAAGTCTTTAATGAATGAAAACTGGTGTTTTGATAGGACAGAAAACATGTTTGGTTTATAAGTCTTCGATAGTCATTGTTTCATAAAACAATTATTTTGAGATCAATTACATTTTGTACAATTCATCTGTATTAAATTATTAATACAGACATGACAGAACATAACATTACAGCTACTGTCTGATCTCTAACAAATAGATGAAACTGACCCCTGAATGTCTCTGTCTGTCTGTCTGTCTGCCCGCCTGCCCGCATGGCTGCCTGTCCATCCGTCTGTCCTTCCGTCCAGCCCTTCATCTTGCTGTCTATGGCCCTGCCCTGGTATAAATCCCAGATGTTTGGTTTGAAGGGGAAGGATTTAACTTAGAGTCCTTTCAACGTGGTCAATGTGTTTTTGTAATTAAACCCATACAATTAACACTGACAAGCACAGGTCACGGAGAGCAAGGCGCCTCTCTTCAAATGGTCCTCCATCACTCAAAGGGAGAAAAAGAAAGGGGGGTCATAGAGAGAGAGCGAGAGTAGAAGGAGAGTAGAGGGAGAGAGAGAGAGAGAGAGAGAGAGAGAGAGAGAGAGAGAGAGAGAGAGAGAGAGAGAGAGAGAGAGAGAGAGAGAGAGAGAAGAAAAGTTGCAGCCAGTGGAGCACACCCACCATTGTAAATACAACCTATATTTATCTGTTTATTTATTTTACTCGGCTCCTTATGGATTCAGGCCGTGTTTGAAGTCTATGTAGAAGAGCTCTACAAGTTAACCTCAAAACCACAGTGACCACACAGAGAGAGTGTTCCATATTTTCGTTGATATCCAGTTTCAGTACATCAAAGAGATTCAAGCTGTTGTAGCTGTTGTAGCAAAGTAAAACCCAAGCATCCAAATTAAGCCCATCTAAACTTTTGTGGTAATATATATCATCTACCTTTTTTGCACTATTGGTTAGAGCCTGTAAGTAAGCATTTCACTGTAAGGTCTACACCTGTTTTATTCTGCGCACGTGACAAATAAACTTTGATTTGATATCAATGTTGACTAAGGATTCAAAAAATTAATTGATGACTGTAATTCAATAGTTACGTTCCTAATTAATGACCAAATAGTAGGCCTACTCCTTACAATATTTAGTAAACAATGATCTGCACTAAAATAGTTCAATTCAGTGTTTAAAAACAACACATTTTAGTTTAATTATTTTTGTACTTATCACAACCAACAGCAATAATCATAGTATCATCCTGAAAAACACTTCAACAAAATGGTGCGGCATATCAACATTTTAATGTATTGATTTGATACTGTTGATTTCAGTCATACAACATCTGTTTTGAGAGGCGAAGTTTCAAAGCCTTTAAGGCTAAGTGGATTTAATCTAAAATTCTAACTCCATTTTCAGTTAGACTCATTTGTTTTTCTTTCTTTCCTTACTACTGCGATACATACTTAAAAAATGTGGCAAATAAATCAATTCTATGACCAAGTACATTTAAAATATTTAGTTAGTTTCTCACGCTGTGTTTGACTGTTATACAGCCTTTGGTCCTTCTTGTTGTTTTGTAGTAATACATCGGTCAGTATGGTACTGTGTCACTTGGGCTAATCTTGTTTTATTTGTAGTATTTGTATTGGTTTTTAGCCTGTCCAAAGACTACAGATGAAAATTAGACATTTTGTTAGGCCTATTGTAACTAATTAATTCTTTAACGTGTTAGTTATTTAATATTTTAAGATGTTAGTTA